>NW_027187360.1:5188048-5280203 GCF_028583685.1 Petaurus breviceps papuanus | reverse complement strand
TAATATAATGTAATATAATGTAATGTAATGTAATGTAATGTAATGTAATGTAATGTAATGTAATGTAATGTAATAATATAAATAATAATAATATATATATTAGTTCCCAGAGGGAGAAGCACCAACATCTGGGTTTTCAAAGCCAGGGGGCTCAATGGTTACCCAGAGTCTCATCTGATCAAATCACATAACTTTTCCCATAAGTGAGCCCCAGAGCAAAATCTCACCTCAGAGTATATACAGCCTTCTTCAGGGTCAGAGGATATCACAACTTTCTTGACCTACTGCCTAATTACTAAGTAATAAAAGGTGTGGACCTTACTGAAAAACAAGCCTCCCCCTAATCAAGCCCCTCCTGTTGGGTTCCACTTAAGCCTATTACTGGTAAGGGAAGATCTGAAAATTCCCTTACCATTACATCAAGCCATATAAAGAACTGGGAAGGACTGGATATTTGTCTGACTTGTGTGTTGTTCACCAGCTAACAAGGCTGACAAGTGAAGGCTGGATGGGGCTTCTGAGAGGCAGCATCATGTGCTGGGTAAAGTCCATACTCTGGAGTTAGGAAGACCTGGGTCAAATACTGTCTCTGAAATTTATTAGTTATGTAATTACTTACATTCTCTGAGCCTCAATTTCCTCAACTGTAAAATGGAAATAGTAATATATATAATGCACATAATTGTTTTAAGACTTAAAAGATATTTATATATATAATATGTGTATATATAATGCTTTGCAAATTTGGAAGCTATAAAACTATATAAATGTTAGATGCTATTAATATATTGTAGAAGGAATTCTTGATCAGGTACAGGTTAAACCATATGGTCTCTGAGCTTTCTTCCAACTCTGAGATTCTGTAACCTTATTTTGTCCAAGGTTACATAGCCAAAAAGTGTCAGAATAAAGATGACAACCTTCAAGATCCATATTCTTTCCACTATGTCATATTGAGGTAACACAGAGGTATACTGGAACCAGTTCAAACCAGTTCACAAAAGTTGATTGTTAAATTTTCCGTGTGAGCATTTACACCTCAGATATCAGCAAACACTACAAATTATGACTTAACTTATTGCTTTGTTGGTTATTTAGACTTAAGAAAGTGATAATAATGCAGATTAAATTGAAAATTATGTCATGAGCCCTTTTTTTTTCAGGGAGTTAGTGGCTAAATATTTATCAACACACTCCAAAAGGTTTAAAAACATTAAGCCACTTGCCCACAGTCACACAGATGGAAAGTATCAGATCCAGGACTCAATTCCAGGCCTCTCATGGGAAGCACACATTCCTTCCACTACAGTGGTATAGTAGAACCAGGACAAGAGTTTTAGTTCTGACTCTGCCACTATCTTCATGATCTTAGGCAAATCATTTCTCCTTTTTAGATCCCAGATCCCTCATCTAAAAAATAAGGGAGTCCAACTGAATTTTCTTCAAGATAATCCCTATGTCTAACATTCATTCTCCTGTGGTCTAAGGGTCCTGTCAGCTCTGATACTCTATATTATATAATTCCTTCCAGCTTTTACATTCTCTAACCTATGTTCCAAGCTTCCTTCCTGCTTTCCTAATCTCTGGATTTTAAGTAGGCAGAGGAACATTAGCCGTTAATTTTGTTGGGCTCATAAGAAACTATGGTCCCTCCATATTTCCTACATCTCATGCACCTCAGTAAGAGTCTTTGATCTTATTCAATCATCCTCCCAAATGGCCCTGTTATGTTCCAACTCTAGCTTCTGAAACACCAGGGTTAGGAACAATGACAGGAGAGATTCAAGTCTCTGTCAATAAAGCAGGAACTTCTCAAAGTGACCCTCATTTGATCAACTGGGCAAAAGCCACAGGGATAAGGGGTAAAACCCTTCTGCTGCTGCCCATTCCTTGCTTTTTGTGATCTTTATTTGGGCCGTGATGTAAAATCCCTCTTGGCTGCTCCCTTGAAGAAAAGAGGGGAACTCTGAAAAAATAATATCCCAGAATTCTTAGCCTCCTACCCCAGTCACCTCCCGAATGAATTCAATATAAAATGATGCACATGATAGCTATTTGTGTGCGGGTCACAGAATGCCTGAAATGAGATTTTGAGATGGGAGGTACCTTGGAGAAGAGTATCATCATATCTAGCCCCTCATTGATTGTGCGGATGAAGAAATTGCTGCATCGGCTTTGTCCTCCATCTTTGAAGACCATGACATCAGAGAAATGATGACATGACTTGCAGTTGACTTTGATTTGAGTGAGAAAATTAAGGCCTAGAGAAGGGTAGAAGAGACCCAAGGAGTCATCTAGCCCAACCCTTACCTATGCAGCAATCTCTACTATATGTCTCAAAATCAGACATCCAGGTTCTTTTGGAAGTTCCCAAAGCAGCCCATTCCGCTTATGGACAATTCTAATGGTTAAGAAGTTTTTCCTTGAAATGAGCCAACAATAAGCCAGTCCCTGCAACTTTGCTCCTTGTTCTTCCTAGGGGGATAATTAGAACAATTCTAATCCCTCTTTCACATGATGGCTATTCAAATACTTGCATACAGATAAAACAGGTGTTTGGTATATGCCCAAACTGTCTAAAATGGAGGCCCCCATGAGGGAGACTGCAGGTACCTGCTTCTGACACAGACAGACAGACTCATACATGGACATTCTCCATTGCCCACAATGTAGCAAGCAGTAGTCTCTTTTCATTGACTACATAGCCAGAACTGTTCACATCTTCGAACCTTCCAGACTGTCAAACAGTCGGTCTCATCTCTGTGATTTTGTCCAGTGAGGAAAAACTCACTCACAGTAGAGGAGTCATGCAGTAAGCTGGGGGAAGGCCCGAAGGCCACCTGACTTTCTCTTTAAGGCCCTGTGCCCTGAGAAACTGTTTTGAGGTTTGGGTCCATTTCAGTTCTGAGTGCAAGAAACGGAGATCTGGACTGGGATCTTGAACCATGGTGACCATCAGGCTCAGCATTCCAGGTGGGGCATTGCTGCCAGAGGGCAGGTAGGTGTTGCAGTGGATAGATCACTGGGCCTGGAATCAGGGAGAATTGAATTCAAATCTAACCTCAGACACTTACTGGCTTTGTGACCCTGGACAAGTCACCTAACCCTGTTTGCCTCAGCTTCCTCATCTGTAAAATGAACTGGCAAAACATTCCAGTATCTTTGCCAAGAAAATCCCAAATGGGATCATGAAGAGTCAGACAACATCAAAAACAATTGTTGCCAACCTAGCACAAAAGCCCTGGTCAGATGTCTACTAAGCATGAGAGGTAGAATTCAAATGCAGGTAGGTCTCTTTTAACTCCAGCTACAGTGATTTTCCATTATGTCATACTGCCTCATTAATTCCTAGGATATGAGATGACTGGCCAGTCATCAGAAGAAAGAAGGACTCAGTCTGGAAGCAAATTCAGGCAGTATGGTCTGAGTTTGGAAGAAAACAGGTATTACCCATGGTGTTAAACAGTTCAGGCTGCAGTAACCCAGGCCAGGAGAGGGCTTCCCCTGCCAACCACTCTGTCTCTGAAAGTTAGCCAACTTGTCCCCATTTGGCATGCCAGAAGATCATCAGACAGGGTGGGGTTTTTGAGGAGACTGAAGAGGTGGCTGCCTGTGCTGACAGACATAAGCAGCTACAAGGAAGGTCCCACTGCCAAACCCTCAAATTGAACAAGTAAGATACCTGAAATGTCAATATTAGAGAAAGTATTTCTTTGGATCCTAAAGCCTTCTCAGTCCCTGATTAAAATGTGAATACCCTTGAGGACTGGGGAAAATAACACAAACTTTTCTCAATTAACTTAACTCAATTAACAATTAAATATCCTGTTTTCTGAATTTCCTAGGTCATTGAGGACAAGAACTTGTCAGCATAGAATGATACATTTAGATCTGAAAATTACCTTAGAGTTCATCAAGCCTAAACCTTCATTTTACAGATGAAGAAACTGAAGCCCAGAGAGGCATCCTTTCCCAAGGTCATACAAGTAGGGACAGAGCCAAGACTATAACCAGGTTTTCTGACTCCAAATCAGTCTCTCTTCCATTGTATCATGAGGTAGCACCAGAAGGGTTGGGATGAGAAGAGGAGGGAACCAAAGAGAAACTCCCCCTACTTCAGAATTGAGGCCAGTTTTAAGGACAGGGGAGTCAAGACCCATAAGGTAGAAAGAACCTTGAGTTGGGAGATAAGAGAACTGGGTTCTAATCCTGGCTCTATCCCTAAGTGATTATGTGCCCTTGGGTTAGTCCCTTCTACTTTCTGGTCCTCAGTCCCCCAGCCCCGTAAAATGAAGGGATTGAAAGCTATATTCTTATTAAATTCCTTTTCAGCTCCAGAAGTCTCTGATTAATGCTATGAAATTCCTTCTTGATGAGAGGCAGAGAGAGCTATACTGAAATTGGCAGAGCTCCTATCTTTCCCTTTCTGGGCTGGCACAAGAAAGAGCTATGTAAGGGAGGCACATGAGACATAGGATTATGGGACTAGAGCTGGAAGAGACCTCATAGGTCATTAAGTCCAGACTCTGTTTTATAGATGAGGATAATCAGGCCCAGGAAGGTTGACTTATTTGCCCAAGTCACCTAGGTAGTAAGTGTCAGAGATAGGATTGAAACCCAAGTCCTCTGACTCCACAAGCAATATTCCTTCCACTGTCCCATAAGCAAAGGGTCCAGTCAACAGAAAGGACGAGCTTGTTCTCTACATAATCAAAGATCTGTGATAGTGCCAGGGAGTAGAAAGGAGACAATCACAGTCACTAACTTAGAGAATGTGCTGAGGAGTGAGGGGGAAAAAGAACAGTATAAAGAAAATGATTCCACTTACCAATCCAACACAGTGCAATTAAACACAGTGAAGAGGAGAGGGGACTGCTTGTAAGATCAAATGGGCCATACTCTAGCATAGCACCACCAAGTAATGCTGCAATGGTTCCCTTCCCTCACCATCCTCCCCACTGCCAGGGAATTGCTCCTTTTGGGTCTGTGGAATAACACTGTATTATCAAGCTTTATTCATTTCAATCAGCTCCCATGGAAGCTCTAATCAGCCACCTCAACCAGCAACCTGCTTCATATCCTCAGGCCAGTGGCTGTAGATTAAGCCATGGGAGCCTTGGCCACAGCGGCTGCCCCTCCAACTGAGTCATGACAAATGAGCCCATTGCCTCTCCAGTCATTCATCCTGAAAACAGACAGATTCTGGCCCCAGAATCTGCAACCAAACTCAACTGCTCACAGTCCCTTCTGAAGCTTGTTCTGCACTTCTAAGTCCCAAAATATCCCACAGTTTCATTTGGTGGAGGGCAAAACAGGTCCGGAAATTTGCCTGGGCTCAGCCACCAAATTAGTAGTAGAAAATGGGCCGCCTGGCTGAGGGTTCTAACTCAAAGATCACTGGAGATGGTCTAGTCCAACTTCTCATTTTACAGATGAGGAAATGGAAGCCCAGAGAGAATAAAGGATTTGCCGGAGGCCTAGCAGATAATAAGTAGCAGAGTCAGGACTTAAATCCAAGCTGTCTAGTTCTAAATCCTGTACCCTCTGAACTGAACCATGCTGCTACCTATGTGACCCTGAGCAAGTCAAATTCCCTCCCTTTTCATCTGGCTCTTCATCTATAAAATGAAAGTGTTAAACTAGATGGTCTCCAAGTATCTCTTCTATCTCTAAGTACTATAATCTCACTCTCTTTCCACTAAGTCACAGTATCATATCTTGTATATGACCTAGTATTGAGTTAACCAAATATGAATGGAATGGAATCTCATTCTATACAGCCCCTCTAGATTCGTACCACTTATATCCTGAGACTTGAATCTCTCTTTGAAAAGAAATCAAGTTCAGGTTGCTAGACAGACAATCCTATGACATTCTAGTGAATCTATTTCTCATCTAAGGGATGCATATAGGGACCCAGCTTTATCATACTGTCTCCACTCCAGGAAAGAAAATGAGCTTGGGGATCATTGAGAAGAAACAAATTCCCTTTGTACTTATACTGTCCAAATAATTCACAATTATTTGGATTCATAATAATTAATAATAATAATTTTGCTACTCTACACAGTAGCTTAGTTCCTTACATTTTCCCAATTCAGTAGCCATGTGTGTGATTCTTTTCTCTCTAAAAAGCTTGTGCTACCCATGATCTTTCCTGTTTCTTGAGAGGTCTTGATTCTGGGACTCTCAAAGTTGGGGTTTCTAGAGGAATTGCATTGACAATATATATATAGCTTTGCTCTCCTGGGACCATATGGTTGAGAACTTATAAACTAAAACATGCCTCTGCTTCTACCTTCCAATAGGTGAGCACAAGAATCCAGGGAAAAGGAACTTTTGCTGTTCTACCACCATCCCTAGATGCTATTATCTCAGGGGCTGAGATGCTGCCATCTCTGGGGCTGAAGGGAAGAATGATGCCTAGGGATATGGAGGGCTATGCCAAAGTGTACTACCCAGGGACCAAAGTCCACTCACAGGTCTCTCAGCTCTGACCTGTGCTCAACTTACCATGGAGTCCAATTAATCATCCCAAGTATGTATTAAGTGCTTACTGTATGCAGGTACTATGTTAAGTGCAGGGGATTCAAAGAAAGGTAAAAACAGTCCTTGCCTTCATGCTGCTCACATTATAATGGAACAGACACATAAATGTCTAGGTCCATACAAGATATAGCTAGAATAAATTAGAGGTCATATCATAAGGAAAGCAACTGGAGAGACAGGGAAAGGCCTCCTGCAGGAAGTGAGATTTAAGCTGAGATTTAAAGGATATTAGGGAACTAAGGGGTGAAGGAGGGCATTGAGTATGGGGGTGGGGGACAACTAATGCAAAGGCATGTGGACAAGAGACGGCTCATTGAGCACAAGAAATAGCAAGTGGGCCAATGTGGACAGACCTTAAAGGGTATTAACAGAAGTAAACTATAGAGCAAATGCAAAGACAAGAAGGAGGCAGACTTTACAGAGCTTTAAATGCCAAATGGAGAGTCTTCTATTCAATCCAAGAATGAATAGAGAGTCCCTGAAGCTTAGAAAGTATGGGAGCAGGTAACATAATAAGACCCAAAATTTAGAAGAATCTCTTTGATGGTTATATTGAGCCTGAACTAAAGGAGAGAGTCTTAAAGTAGGGAGATTATTTAGAAAACTGCTGTAATAATATAGACAAAAGTTAGAAGAGTCTGAATCTGATTGGTAGTTGAGTGAATTAAGAGAAGGATATATATGTATATGTGTGTACATATATATTTGTATATGAATATATAAATATATACCTACACATATCTAAACACATATGTACATATATGTGCGTGTACACCTAGACATATATACACATATACGTGTGTGTGCATGTGTGCTAGAGAAATCAAGATTTGACAATGGATTGTGTACGTGGAGAGGATAAGAGTAAGGAATTGAGGATGACACTGAGGTTGGGCATCCAGGAGGATGGTAGTACCCTCAACAATAATAGGAAAATTGGTAAGAAGAGAAGGTTTGGGAGGAAAGATGAGGAGTTCTGATTTAAACATCTTCAGTTAAAAATGTCTATAAGCCATCCAGCTTGAGATGTCCAAAAGTCGGTGATGCAGAATGTAGGACTGGAGAGATAGAGCTCTAGGAATCATCTGCACAAAGATGGTCATTGAACCCATGGGAGCTGATAGATAATCAAGTGAGATAATACAGAGGTGAAAGAGAAAAGGGCCTAGAAAAGAGCCTTAAGGGAAGCCCAAAGTGTGTGTGGGGGGCGGGGGGGGGGGCGGGATGAAGACCAAGGAAAGAAGACTGAGGAGTATTCGTATAAGGGACACAAGAATGAGGAAAGAGCAGTAACACAAAAGGCTAGAGAGGAGAGAGTATCCAGGAGGAGAAAACCATAAACAATGTTAAATGCTGCAGAAAGGTCAAGAAGGATGAGGGCTGAGAAAAAGCCATTAGAGCTGGTGATTAGGAGACCATGAGTAACTTTAGAGAGAGCAATTTTAGTTCAATTGTGAGGTCAGCGTCAGATTGAAGAGGATTTAGAAGAGATTGAGAGAAGAGGAATTGAAGGCATTGACTGTAGACAGCTTTCTCAAGGAGTTTAGCAAAGAAGGTAATGTTAAATATGGAATGATAGCAAGCCAGGATGGTAGAATCAAATGATGTTTGTTTGCTTTTTGAAGACTGAGGGAAAATATGGACAAATTTGTAGGTAGCAAGGAAACAAAGAGCCGGTAACTTAAGACTGAAAGTAAGGGAGTTGTGATAGTGGGTGCAATCTGCTGGAGAAGATGGGATAGGATGGGATCAAGAGTTCATGTAGAGAAGTTGGCTTTAGGGAAAAGAAGGGTCATCTCTTCATCTGAAACCAGAATGAAGGAGAAAATAGAAGGTGTCTAAATAATATAATGAGGAAGATGAAGAGAAAAGAGGAATCTTTTGGTAAATGACCTCATTTTGAAGGGGGCAAGGTATAATATGAGGTATCCAGAAAACAGTTAAGGAGGGGTGCTGTGGGAGGCTTGGAAAGATATGAGAAGGTTTGAAATAGGTACGGAAACTGGGCTAGAGAACTGATATCAGAGGAACAGAATGATTGTCTTACTATAGTGAAGGCAGCACTGGAAATGAATGTGGGGTCTGTTATGTAATGAAAGAGAAGAGTGACTAATAGATAGCTAGTATTGTGCCATTTCAAAAGACTTAAAGGAAGGTAGATAGCACATTGGATAGAGCTGCTATGAAGGATTTAGGGGGAAGACGGGGACAAAAGTTGCATATGATGAAAAGGTATGGATGGGCTGCAAGCCGTATCAATGAAGGAAGTAGCCCCCTCAAAGAGATCACATATCCTCTGAAGTATCAAAGACTGATTCTGGAGACATGCTGTGTCGTAGCAGATTGAGAACCAGAACTGGATTTGAGTCCCTGGTTTAATGTGACCTTAGGTAAGTCATTTCCAGCACTGAAATGATTAAGGATAACAGAAATTTATAACTAGAAGAGATCTTGGAGATCATTTATTTCAACTTGTATTTATCATGTTATTTCATATTTATTTCAATATATTATATTTATTATAGTTATATTAAATATATTATATTTATTCCAACTATAACACAATCAATCACGTGTCTTTCTTGTCTTCTCAATGAAACTGTAATTTCTTCAAAGGAAGGACTGGATCTCCTCATATATCCTTCTCCCCACCCCATATTTCTAACAACATGTAGCACATCAAAGGCTCTTGATTAATACTTACTGCATGAATCTTAATTAATACCTTAGTAGACAGAGCTCTGTCACACAGACAACAGCTGCAAATAACTGGTCTGAACTCCCCAAGAGACCCTGAATAGTCCAAGCAGAGAAGGGTTCCCAATAGGTGCTGTCCATGTAATGTTAAATTCAATCCTGTCTGTCTGTTTTTTTAACTAGCCCAGAAACAAAGGCCTGTGTTAATTAAAGTGTCTCAGATGTTTCAAAATGGATTTTGTGAAGTGATATATTCACAAGCCCCAGACAACTGCCTTTCCCACCAAAGCCAGTCAAAGCAATCTCTCAGCCAAGTAGATTCATGTAAGGAAATCAGATAACACAAGGTTCATAAAAATTATGGTAAAATTGGAACAGAAGCAAATAACAAAGTCATATCTCTTTTTTTTCACTGTGATTGTTCTTTGAAATATCATTACAAGAAGTGATAAAATGCCCTACTGAGTCATTAGAAGATATTGACTGGAGTTTTCTAGAGGCCAAATACAAGGTTAGATCCATAAAATGCCAGTGTTGTAAAGGACCTTAGAACAGAGAATGTCAGAGCTCTATTGATCAAGTAAGCAATCAACCATCATTTATTAAGCTTGGGCTACTATGTACCAGGCACTGCATTAGGCACTAGAGACACAAATACAAAGAATGAAATGATCTCTAATTCTCAAAGCGCTGACATGCTACCAGAAGAGGTGTAATATAGAACATAAGTGTTGTGGGTATGCCAACATCCTCATTCTGTAGATGGGAAAACTGAACCCCAGAGAGAGGATGTGACATCTCAGGTCACACACTCAGTGGCAGAACCACATCTTCTGGAATTTAATCCA
Organism: Petaurus breviceps papuanus; assembly: GCF_028583685.1. Lineage (NCBI taxonomy): Eukaryota > Metazoa > Chordata > Mammalia > Diprotodontia > Petauridae > Petaurus > Petaurus breviceps. Next base: position 5,270,109 of record NW_027187360.1, on the reverse strand, counting down.
GTATAATAACATGGAAAGGAGCACTTGCCTTTGAGTCAAAAGAGCTGTTCCTCTCATCCCCACTACTTACAAAAAAAATTAGTGTGCTATAGAAACATTCGTGATATTTGTTACAAGGGTTATGTTTTTCTTTCTTCAAGGGGAGAGGAAAAAGATGGGAGGGAAAGAAAATAAAGCATGTTAACTGAAAATAATAATAACTTTTTTAAAGAGTGCTTAAAATAGACATCAGAAGAAAACTGGGTTCAAAGCAAATCTTTAACATTTAAGAGCTGTGTGGAAAAAAAAACACTTGACCTCTCTGAGCCTCAGTTTCCATATTTGAAAAATAAGAACATTCATACCCATAGGTGGTCTCTATTATGTCAAAGGGTTCTCATGAGGATTGAATTAGACCATATCTGTAAAGTGATTTGTAAACCATAACGGACTACATAAATGCCAACTGCTGTTACTGTTATTACCCATGTGGCCCAGGGCAGGTCACTTCCTCTCTTTGGGCCTCACGTTCTGAACCTATAAAATTAAAGAAAACATACACAATATATATATATATATTGCTTAGCTGAGAAAGCATTTTGCACCTGTGAAGCAAAAAGTGAATCTGTGTATGCATTTCCCACTATTCTGCCTTGGCTCGCTGATTAAAAAAACAGTGGAATTAAGACCCCATCACCATCTTACTGCCTTTCCCACTGCTAGTGAAAGTTTCTCAAAACATTCATTTACCCCTGGGTCCCACTGATTTCCTTTTGGGTAACTCTCAATGTCTAAGAAACAGATCAGTATGTAGCACCATGGTGGTTCCTATAGTTTCAATTTCTTCTTCAGGTGAAATGTATCAAAGGAGAAGGACTTTTAAAATAAATGTGGATCTGGATAAATTGCATTCTGTCTCTTTGAATTCCTCCTTTGGGTGCTGCTGGATGCTCTTCATTTCTCAAGGTACATTTGATAGTTCTACTCAGAGCAACAGAAGACACTCCCCTACCTCCACCCCTCTCTTCCCAGAGACACAGCTTGGGATAATTGAAGCCAAACTGAGCTTGGGAGGAAGGAAATAAGTTGTAGTCTCACCTCCGTCACTACCTCACTATGTGTCATTGGGCAAGACACTTCCCCTCCCTGGACCTCAGTTTTCTCATCTCTAGACTTAGAGAGAGAAAACCTGGATTCAAATTCTGATTCTGCTAGTCAGGACCTTAAACAAGTCACTTAACTTCTCTGGGACTCAGTTTCTTCATCTACAAAATGAGAAAGTTGAAATAGATGATTTCCAAAGAGTCCCTTCCAGTTCTAAAATTCATTGATCCTAGACGAAATGATCCCTAAGATTTCTCTTCATTTCTGACATTCTATCATTCCACAAGTTTCCCATCACCCAGATGAAAGTTTCCAAGCACCTTTTGTTTTCTCTGTCAGGGATTCTCCTAGTGAAAGAGGTTCCTCTCTCATCTTTGACATCAGATGGTCCCATCTGCCCCCTAGTAGGATATAATCTTCTGAAGGGCAGGAACTACAGTTATCCTTTCCACACTGTGACTTTCTCCATCTCAGTTCTGATATATCATGGATTGGTATAAGAAATTAAATTTTGGAATTTTCAGGGAGTTTTGCAGAAGCCACAAATGATGCACAAAGGTCAGCAGATGACACAGATCCCATAATCAAATACTTAACCCACATTTTACTATAAGGTACTGTAAATATCCCATAAAAGAAAAAAAAATTCAAATTTCTTCCCTAGTATGAAAGGAGGACCAAAAAATTTTACACAAATTTTCCAAATGGGGTAGGGAGGCAGGGGGGTTAAGCGGCAACCTTAAGGTGGAAAAGATAGTTGCACTATGTCTTTACATAGTTTAAAAATAGCACTTAGCATAATAGATCTTGAATAAATATTTGTTGAATCAAAGAATCTCTACTAAATAACTACTGGGTGCTTAGTCTTTATACTTATGGACCACAAAGGAAAATATAACACAGTTCCTGCCTTTAAGGAGATCAGAGCCTAAAACAGAGTTTCTTAACTTTTTGTGTGTCGTGGATCCCTTTTACAGATTGGGGAAGCCTATGGAATCCTTATCAGAATAATGTTTTTAAATGCATTAAAGAAAAGATAGGATTTTAAAGGAAAATAATTAATTTAAATAAAGTTATTAAATTTTTTAAAATATGCTTATAGATCTCAGGTTAAGAACCCCTGATAGAGATGAAATGACAAAACTCAAAAAGTCTATATTGCTAAAATTGGTTATTCATTAGCATGAATGAAAAACAACTAGAATGGAAGGGATAATGGAAACAGGTGTGATTCACTGTAAAGTAACCTAAATTCTCTAGGCTAGACCAAATTGCAAGGGCTTTTGAATTTAAGCTATCTATATCATGCCAAATATCTAGATGAAACATGAACAATCCATTCCTCCAGATGTTTTAGCTCCCTGAGGCAGATGGGCTGAATTTCACATTTTTCATGATTATGTGTTTGGGAACAGGTTCACATAGAAATTAACAAACTGCTTCAGTACCATTCCTAGTAAATAAAAACAAAAATAAATGTGTTAAGTACCTGTGTGTAAGATGATATTTTCAGTTCTTGGGATACAAAGATAAATGTGATAAAGGTCCTTCTTTCAAGGAGTTTACAGTATGATAGGCACCACTGGGGTCTCGAGGGAGGAAAAATGAGGGCATATTCTAGCCTGAGCAGGGGTAAAGAAAGAGGATAATACAATGAAATCAAGGGATGGGAAATAATCCAGCTGGCTATAATGTAGAATACATAAAGGGTAGTGGTTTGAGATAGAGCAAGACAACAAAGACACAAGCATTTAGTAAGTGCTGCCTATATACCAATCATTGTGCTTAGGGAGCCAGCAGCGGTTTTTCAGAGTAAGAGTGACAGCAATCAGGGTGGCCAGGTGGCACAGTGAGTAAGAATGCCAGGCCCGGCATCGGGAGACCCGGAATTGGTTCCGGCCTCAAATACTTAACACCCACACAAAATAACTGGCCATGTAACCTTGAGCAAGTTACTTAACCCCAATTGCTTAAAAGAAAAAGATTGACAGCAATCAATAAACATTAAGTGCCTACTATGCATCAGTATATGTTCTAGATTGCCAGGGATACAAAAAGAGGCAAAAGATAGTCCCTGCCTTCAAGAAGCTTACGATGTTATTAGTAAGACCATTCAGGCAGTGGTGTAGAACATGAGTTGGGGGGAAAAAAGTGAAGTTGGGGGAAGGGGAGATACAGTGAAGGTAGAAAGAGGGGCCTCCACATTGTAAGCACAATCCCACTACATTTTATCATGGGAGACACCACCCCCAGCAGCAAAAGCCAACACAGTAAACTGCTTAGCATTCTGGGTAAGAGAAGTAGTTAGGAGATCCTAAAAATCTCATCCTTATTTGGATACTGCCTGGTTGGTCTGAGCAAGATAGCCTGGAAGAGGCTATCCCCACGGCTGACTTACTCTCCTTAACTGGGGACAATAAACTCCACCCAAATAGGATTGTTATGAGGAAACTACTTTGTGTATCTCAAAGCATCGTAGCAAGGTAAGTTACCACAACTGAGGTTGCTTAGCCTGAAGTGAAAACTTAACAAGGAAAAGACAGCTACCTCTAAGACTGAAGGATTGTCATGTAGGAAAGGGATTCGAGTCATTTTTTTTTGGTGGCCCTAGAAAGTAGCTAAGACCAATGGATGTAAGTTTATAAAGGAAACAGATTTCAGCTTAATGTAACCAAGACTCATAGAAAAATAGTTCTAGGGTTACATGAACTAGGTTTGATCTTTGCAGTTTCTCTCTGGCTCATATGCCCTAGGAACATCAGAATTTAACTCGTTTTGCTCTAACTTGTGGTTCCCCAAGCATCATCAGATTTGTTTGATGTGTGTATATGTATGCATATGTGTGTATGTGCTTATATTATACAAATACCATATAGACACATGTCCATATATGCATGCATATGTGTGTCTCCACATGTATTCATGTGTGCGTGTATGTTTATTAATACACATGTGTGTGCACACATACATGTAAACATAACTTTATCTCCCTTGAAAGTCAGCATGATGTGGTACATAGAATACTGGATTGAAATAACCTGAGTTTGAATCCCACTTCAGACACTTATTAACAGTATTACCTTGGGCAAGTCACTTAATTTCTCTTATCCTCAGTTCCTCATCTATAAAATGAGAACTGAAGGACCTATAAGGCCTATTCTAGCTCTAAATTTATAATTTTATGATGCCAATAAATCGTCTAGCTATGATCTTATTTGAGTAATGATGCATCAAATATAAAACAGGCTTTACTTAATCCCACAAAAATGTGTGAATGCACAGCTCTGTCTCCAGGGAACCAAGTCTGAGTCTGCATTTCGCTGATCTAGCTCTCTAGCCTCTGGAATCCACATGTAACCCACTTTTAAAAGTCAAGTCCAAGGGCATAGCTTCGTTGTATGAACTAGCTATGGATTTTTAGTCATCATCCATGTGGTATCAAAGGGGCAACAAGCACCCCACACAAAACACATTTCAACTTTGCTCAGGAGACAGCACCAATACCAAAATAAGAGTCCACATTGATGAGGCAACAAAAAGAATGCAGGATAATTCTTGCACTAAAATAAGGAAGACCTTTCTAATAACTGGAACAGAACAACAGTGGAATTGGCTGCCTTGTGAGATGGTGGGTTGCTATCAATAAAAATTCCAGTTTGGAATAGATGGCCTCTGAAGTCCTTTTCAGTTCCAAGGCTATGATCTGATGAGGGTACGTTGAAGCAGGCACTGAGGGTGCTGTAGAAGGAACTCTTCATGGGTACAAGTTTAAACTGGTTTGCCTGGATAGATTGGATTCCTTCCTATTCTAAGATTCAGTGATGCTATGATTTCCTCCCACTGGGAAGTTTTTAGAAAATATACAAATACTTCCCCTACCATCAACAGAGGATTATACTATGGCATGCATCTCTCTGTCTACATATTTGGGGCATGGTTTAATAAAAAGGGCTCTGAGATCTATAGCCAAAGGGCTTAAGTTAAAAATCTAAATTTTCCATGTCGTCAATGTGTGACGTTAGACAAATCACTTTTCCTATCTTAGACTCAGTATCCTTACCCACAAGGTCATGGGCTAATGATCTCTAAAATCCTTCTATCTCTAAATCCTATGGTTTAAAAAAAATAAACAAAAACAATTACATTTTCCTGTTGCCTCATGCTTGATCTCCATGTTCCTATGTCCTTGTCAAAGAGGGATCTTTTGCAGGAACTACTGCAAAATACTTTCATTTTCTTTTGAGGGGAGAAAGTAAGGGATAAGAGCTTGAGTCACCATTTCACTTTTGCAACCTGATATCAAGCCAGGGGAAAATGAAGAAAAATAGCTCAAACTAAATGACAATACTTTTGAGGTCTAAGGTCAATAACATCACAGCTGCCATCCTTGAAGCTGTTCTTGCCTCTGCAAAGTACAAAGATGATCATTGATATGCTACATAGGCAGTCACACTGAATGTTCTTACTAAGACACTCAGAATCATGGTATCATAGAATGTCAAAACTGGAGGCGATCTGAGAACACAGAAAGTCAGATCTGGGCACCTTAGGAAGAAAGAATCCTTGAACTTGGAACAAAGAATATCAGAGATAGAAGGAATCTTAGAACACAGATTTGCAGAGCTGGAAGGGCCCTTAGAATACTGGATGTCAAAGTTGGAAGAACATATAGAATATCTGAGCAGGAAGAAATCTTAAGACACTTTCAAAAACAGATTAAGTCTGAAAGACACCCTAAAGCAAAAATTATAGAATGTCAGAAATGGAAAAGACCTTAAAATATTGAACATATAATGTCAGAACTGAAAGGGATCCTGGAATATAGTATGTCTGGGCTGCAAATGTCCTTAGGGTATATGAAGTTAGGGATGGTTTAACCCCTTCATAGAATGATCAAAAAAGATAATATGTGTAAGGAACTTTACAAACCTTAAGTTCTATGTAAATGTGAGCTATTATTAACATTATTATTATTTTAAAACAGATGAGGAAACTGAAACTTAGAGAGGATCCACCTGCCCAAATTTGCACAGCAAGTGAATGGAGCCCTTAAAAAACTTCCTGGAATAAATCAGAACACACACTATATATGCAATGAGGGTCTATCTCCAAAGGAACATAGGAATGTGGAACTATGATATTTCTTTTTTTCTTTTTGCTGCAAAGCAATTGGTGGGTACATCCTCTCTTGCCAGCAATAAAGCACTCCTCTAATTATCAGTTTGGAACTGAGTCCAAAATGCTATTTCCTTCCATTCTGAACGCTATTGTAGTCTGAAAATGAAAGGCACTGGTCTCAAAAGCCTGCACTCATTCAGAGGTGGGGGCACCCAGAGAGACAGCTCTCCAAAGGAAGCTTAATCACAAGCCACTGGCCAGGGATAGAGGCAGCCCAAACTGAAAACATTCCACCTATGTATCTCTTCATTGTGTAATCAGAGAAATGGTACCACTGTTATTCATCAGTCTTTCATTCTCCCCTGCCTCAGGCCTGAAAATTGGTGTTTCTGCCTAAAATGATGAATAGCCTTCTTTGGAAATGGCCATCTACTATGGGAAGTCAAAGATGGTTTTATTTGACCTCCATCACCTGACAATTTTCCACCACAGTTGGAAGGATTTGCCCTGAGATTTCTCTACGATTAGCAGTGTAAGGCTGGCCTGAACCAACAAGCACATTCAGTTTATAGTGACATCAACCATTTCTCTTCTCCCATATCACATAGAGGGACTGGGATCAATTGCTTCTCTGCTGAAAGGAAGACCGTCCCTTAGGTCATCTCCCTCCATCTACTGATGGAGTGCATGTATCTCCTCCTTGTACACAAACAGATCCTAAAATGCTGGAATGATAGAGATGGAAGGGAAAGGCAGTGTGGTACAAGGGGATGAGCACTCAATTTGGAATCAGAGGGTAAAAGTTTGAACCAATGGGAATCAGGAAGGGCTGATAGGATTCATCTTCATTGATTCACTTGATTCATTTATTTTCCCCATTTTAAGAGAGGAGAGAAGCAGCAGCCCAAGCTCCAGGTTATACAATGAACATAGCTGAAGCCCAAGCAAGAACTCCACTCTCAGCCTCAATTTCCTCATCTGTGCTGATTTCTGTGGTATAAATGCTCACCCTAACCAATCAGTTCTCAGCTCACACCAGTTGGCTCCAGTATGCCCCTGCCCCCACCTGATTAATGCTGTGTTTGTCAGTACTCAGGGCTACCCGTCAACCCTTCCCAGCCAGAGCCTTCACTGGGAATTGTGGGATTTTGGAGGTCTCCATTCCTTCCCACCTCACCCCTTCCTGGTCAGGCTCTCAGGTGAACAATTAAAAGACTGAGAAAACCTGGCCAAGACAGAAAGAAGAAATTACCTGTCAGAGGTGAAAGGGACTGGCACTGGGGAGGAAACTAAGGCCCAGGTCAAAGAGCTGACTTGGTCAAGGTCACATGGTAGTCAGTGACCCAGTTGGGAATGGAACCCAGGAGTTTCAGAATCACTGAGTTTGGGAAGTGACAAAATGGTGGCACCAACCCATCCCAATGGAAGGTACATTAGTAGTGGCCATTAAATCTCTGTCTGAAGATCTCCAAAGAGGTTTCCCACTCCACTGCCTCCTGGGAGAGATCTGTGAAGTCCTTTCTCCAGCTTCAGTGATCCTGGGTGAGAACTTTCTATTCTCTGGGATTGTTTCCTCTTCTATAAAATGAGGGACTTGCCCTCCATGGCCACTGAGGTCCCCTCCAGCTTTTTCTATGACCTGAACTGAGCTGGTAGCACCCCGTGGCCACATCCTGCCTTCATCTTCTCTTAGTCTCAGCTCTCAGTGGCCATTTGAGGAAGTAAACTCAACAGACAGAAAATAAACTTACTTCAGTGGAAGAAAGACAGAGGACCAGAATGTCTAGATTTAGAGCCTTGGGGCACCCAGACGCCATCTAATCCAACCCTTAGGAAAGAGGCACATCTGTGGATGTGTTGTCATTGTTGTTCAGTTGTGTCCAACTCTTTGTAACCCAATTTAAGGTTTTCTCTTAGCAAAAATACTGGAATGATTTGCCATTTCCTTCTCCACTGGATTAAGGCAAAGAGAGATTAAGTGACTTGCCCAGGGTCTCATAGCTAAAGTCTGAGGTCAGATTTGAATTCAGGTCTTTCTGACTCCAGGTCCAGAACTCTATCCACTTATATCACTGTATCCACATAATACAGATGAGGAAATTGTGAACCACAGAGATTGACAGACTTACTTAAGGTCATTGTAATGGTAAGGGAACTTGAAGATCTTCCCTGCTCCTTAATGGGCCTCATTTGGAGCACCGCAGGAGAAGGTTGGTTAGGGGAGGCTTGTCTTTCAGGAAGGCCCACACCTTTTTTACTTTGTAAATAGGCAATAGGTCACGAAGGTTGTGTTGTACTCTGATCCTGAAGAAGGGGATAGATAGATAGATAGATAGATAGATAGATAGATAGATAGATAGATAGATATAGAGATAGGTATCAATGATATAGAGATAGAGATAGAGACAGAGAGAGAGAGAGAGAGAGAGAGAGAGAGAGAGAGAGAGAGAGATAGAGATAGATACTCTGAGGTGAGGTTTTGCTTTGGGACTCACTTATGGGAAGAGGTGTATGATTTGGCCAGATGAGGCTCTGGGTAGCCATTGAGGCTCTCCCCCCACCCCAGCTTTGAAAACCCAGATGTTGGTGCTTCTCTCTCTGGTAACTAGTTTTGTATGTATGTGATGGTCAAATAGCTAGAGGCCCTGTCTATTGGTCTGTTGAATTGTGTTATTTGTATGTATTTTTTGTCTACTTGTAATTTCTGTTTGTATTTTCTCTGAAGTTCAGGGTGCTGAACCAAGTGAATGATATATATGTTTGATTAAAGTAAAATTGTTAACTCTTTTTCAATTGCTTTCCTTTAGTAAAGCAGATCAAAGAACCTTGTGCTAGCAGCCATCTGGGTATGCTAAGGTGCTTGCTGTTGTGGTCATATACATCGGTAGCGGCAGAGACAACATTTGAACACAAGTCTTTTGACTCCAAGCCCAGGGCTCTTTCCATTTTATTATGGTGCTTCTCTGAGGAAGTAAGTATGGAGGGCATGTGGGGAAGGGGAGCAAGCATGAACAAAAGCCAAGAGGCAGACTGGATAAGAACATGAGATCTGTATCTCTCAGCTAAGTACTCAGAAGTCATCTGGCCCAACTCTCATTTTTCAGATGAAGAAACTGAAGCCTTAACTGAGTTAAACCAAACTTAACTGAAGGTTAGGTGACCTTTCCAAGGGTCACACTGACTTAAACTTAAGCTCAGGTCCCTCAGTTCCAAATCCAGCACTTTTCCCTCTTCCTACACGGCTTGAAAAATCACAAAAAGAGGAACTTGACGGAGTTGGAGGTTCTCTACTGGTAGCACCTAGGGAGCTAAAGGTTGACAAAGGTGTGGATGACCTCGAATACTAGACTGAAAAATAGAGATTTGAAGGTGCTGAGCTTTCTATCACAACAGAGGACAGAAGTCCTCCAATGCCTCAGCAGGCTACATAATATGACATGTCACTGTCACCCTGACCCTTCAAAACCCTCTAACAGCTCTTAATTACTTTGACTTTTTGTTTCTCCCATATGTCTTCTCTGCTGCTGACCTTACCTCTCCCAAGATTGGCATGAACCCTGGGAGTCAATGCTGACTCAGGTTTTGCCATGAAAGAGTCTGGCCCAACATTCTTCCAAATGGGGCACCTCACAGAGAATAAAGCACTGGGCCTGGAGTCAGGAAGACCAGAGTTCAAATTCAGCCTCAGAAGTTTCCTAGCCGTGAGACCCTGGGCAAGTCATTTAACAGCTGTCTGCCTCAGTTTCCTCATATGTAAAATGGGGTTGATAATAATAATAGCACTTATCTCCCAAGGTTATTATAAGATCAAATGAGATAATAGGTGTGAAATGCTTAGCATAGTGCCTGGCCCAAAATAAGTACTTAATAAAAGCTTGTCTATATTTTTTTTCTTTTTGGTGTGAGGAAGGTAGGGCAACTGGGGTTAAGTGACTTGCCCAAGGTCACACAGTTAGTTTTGTGTTAAGTGTCTGAGTCTGGATTTGAACTCAGGTCCTCCTGACTCCAGGGCCAGTGCTCTATTCCCTGCACCACCTAGCTGCCCCTTGTTTATTTTTTTTTAACAGAGAAATAAAAAGGATCTAAAATCCAGGTCATGGATGGTACTAATCCCCTGTGCGGTCTTGGACAAGTAGTTTCCCTTCTCTGAGCCTCAGTTTCTTCAGTTATGAAGTGGGAGGATTCCATTAGGTGATCTCTACAATCCCTTCTAAATGTATAGCATCCTGTGACTTTATGAATTGAGCAAGAAGATGGTCAGATGTGAGCAAGAGACATGAAAGGACATGACAGTGCCAGAAGCCTAAAAAGGCCTGGAGGAAAAAGTACAGCCCGGTTGCACCCCATAAAATGTGTCCTATCAGCTTGCTTATACCTTAAGGGCAGAGACAGTGCTTTATTTATCATTGGGTCACCCTGTCTGTGTAGTATTTGCCCCAGAATACAGTCAGTTCTGAAATTTGAGGGTTTTGAAATATATTAGTCACAGGATCACAGATTTCTAGCTGAAAAGGACTTTAGAGGTATTCTATACAACCCCCTAATTTTACAGATAAGGAATCTAAGGCCCAAAGAAATTAAGTGACTGGTCCAATGTCATATGTTATCAAGTAACAGAGGCAAGATTTGAATTCAGGTCCTCTGACTCCAAAACCAGTGCTCTTTCCATCAAATCATATTACCTTAATCCTTTGAAGATAAGATCCCTAAAAGTCCTTCCTATGTCTGTTATCCTATAAAAATAAATCACCATAACATACTACATTTTCTAATCTAGTCTCCACTCAACTGCCAAAGTTATTTTCCTAAAGTGCAGGACTCCCTATATCATCCTCCCTATTCAATGAACTCTTGTTGTTGTTAAGTCATTTTGCAGTTTTGTTCGACTCTCCATGACCCCATTTGTGGTTTTCTTGACAGAGGTACTGGAGTGACTTGCCATTTCTTCTCCAGCTCATTTTACAGACGAGGAAACTGAGACAAACAGGGTTAAGTGACTTGCCCAGGGTCATACAGCTAACAAGTATCTGAGGTCGGATTTTAACTCAGAAGCCTTCCTGACTCCAGGCCCAGCACTCTATCCACTTTGCCACCTATCTGCCCCCCCCCCCAACTCTATTATCCCCAGGGTCAAACAGAAAATCCTTTACTTGACATTTAAAGCCCTTTACAAGCCTGCCCTTTCCTGACTTCTAGAAAGTCTTTACTCCCCTCCACATACTCTAAGATTGAGTTATGCTGAATGATATGTTCTTCCTCATGTATAACACTTCCTCTCCCAGCCCTGCCTTTTCACTGACTATCCCCCACTTCTAGAACATTCGCTCCCTATCTCCACCTACTCATTTCCTTCAAGTCTCAGCTCAAAGACTAAGGTCCGCAGGGCAGGACACTTATCCTGGTCCTCCCTACTCCACTCCCCTCTCCAAGAGCCTTCCCTCTTGGTAGTACTCTCTATTTTCTTAAATGTACAAAGTTGTTTAAATGTTGATTTCCTCATGAGAATGTGAGCTTCATATACATAAACAGAAAACAAAACCACATGCAAAAAATCAAAAGTAAAAAATGTTCTTGCAAAATTAAAAAGCAAGGCTTGAAAGAAGTGGTATGAGAAGACACTCCCACTCTACCCCTTTGCAGAGGTAAGAAGCCCAATAAGTGTTGAACATTGCATATATTTTCAGACTTTTTTGATATGTTGAGAAGTTATGCTGATTTTTTTCTTTTCTTTTTTTTTTTGTTAAAAAAATATTTGTTCTATGGGATACCTCTCTGGAAAGGGGAGGAGAAGGGATATTTATTTATTTAGAATTAGAAGTCAAGGTCCTCAGCAAATGGGGTATAGCCTTGAGAGGGATACTGGGGAAAACTATAGAGAACGGAAAAAAAGACATCAATAAAAACTTATTTGCAAAAGAATATGAGCTCCTAGAGAGCTCCCAGAAGCCAAGAACTTGATGGTAGCCCTTCTTTGTAACCCCAGCTTTTGGCATAGTGTCTGACACATAGTGAGAGTGTAATAAAAACTTGTTGACTGACTGACCAACTGGCAACTGCTACCTATCTCTCCACCAAGGTTCCCATGTGGCCTATGCATACAAGGTCTTCTGTTCATCGCTTCTGGGTTTGTTCTTTTCCTGATTTAAGTAAAGGAGTATTAGAGAATTCTGGTGCCAGGGAGCTCGAATCCATGCCAGGATTTGCATGGGTGAGGCAGTAATCAATTCCCTGAAAAGTGGCCTGCTGGAGCCAGCCCAGTGGCAGAAACCAACAGCAACATGACCACTGTCCATGCCACAGTTCGAAGTGAACTTGGTAGGTGAATACTTTGTAGAAACTACTGTAAATCTGAGCTCAGACTTCCCTGGAAGTGAGGTGAGTAATGACCCCCCCCCAACCAATTTCTTTCAGTGGAGAATACTTTGTAACTTCTCTTCTTCATCTTTGTAGTAAATATCCCTTTGCTTTTACAAATTTATTTATTAATGTATGTTAATTGGTTAAATTATGCTGAGGCACTAATCACTATTGGAATAGGATGCTGAAGCCAACTGTACTAGAAAAAGACACTCCCAATACTTTAGGGGCACCCCCACAAGGAAGGGCAATTGTACTCTTGGGATGGGAGGCCTGACTCATCAGTGCAAGAGGAATTTAGGATAAGTATCCTCTTTATTTGGGCTACACTCCTTAAAGCTTGGGCCTGCTTGGCTTTTGTCTTTGTTTCCCGGAGCCTAGCCCAGATCCTTGCTCAGAGCAATTGTTCGTTGAGATTGTTCAAGTGAACAAATCTAATCCCGCTTCCACACATAATCCTTCAAAAATTTGAAGACAGTTTAAACCTTTATTTCTCCAGGCTAAATATAACCAGTTCTTTCAAAAGATCTCTGTATGGCATGACATCAGGGACCCCTCACCATCATCATTTTTCTCCTCTGTATTTTAACTCCAGCTTGTCAACCTTCTTCCTAAAACGCAATGCACAGAACTAGGCACAATGCTGGCTTCTAGGGTCAGAAGATCTGAATTAACATCTCACCTCTGATGCTTACTGTCTGTTTATGTTGGCATCAAGACTACGTGGGGAAAGAGGCCATTGATCCCTTTCATGTATTTGACTTCTGGACCTATCAGTCAACACAACCCAACAACAAGATCCAACTCTAATGGGGATGAAAGTCATTCCCTTCACAGAATCAGAGAATCTCAGAGCTAGAGCTGGAATGGAGCCATACAGTCCAACCTATATCCAAAGCATGAATTCTCTCTAACACATTCCCAGCAATTATTCACCCAAACCTCCCACTGAACACCTACAAAGACAGCATGATGTAGATGAGGATAGAATAGGGGACTTCTAGTCAAGTAAACCTGAGTTCAAATCCCAGTCCCAACATTTAATATTGTATAATAATAAGCAATGAACCTCTCAGCCTCAGTTTCCTAATCTGTAAAATGGAGAGAATAATAGCAGCACTGCCTGCCTCCTGAGGCTATTGTGAGAAAAATGCTTTATATGCCTTAAAGTACCACATCTCAGAAATGGAAGTCATCATCACCTCCTAAGACAGCCCATTTCACTGTTGGGTAGCTCTAATTATCAGAAAGTTCTTCCCTCTGAGCCAAAATCTGCTCCCCCATAACTTCTACCCATCAATCAAGCACTACTATGTATGTACAGCCTCATGCTGAGCCCTGTAGGATAAAACACTAAAAACAGAATTATAATTAGAAAACTTATTCCTTGACCTTAAGGAGCTTCTAATGTCGGAGAACACTTAAAAATCAATATAGCTACTTAGAGAAATTAAATGTAACACCAACTGAGTACCTAAGTACTGGGGTAGGGAAGGGAACAGGTCCAACGAACAAGTGACCAGGAAGGCAAGTAGAGTGGTGACCAGGCCATATCCTCTTATGAATGACTTAAAGGAGCTGGGCATATTTAGCCTGGAGAAGCAAAGGGGAAGAGAAATGGACATCATAGTTGTCTTCAAACATTTGAAGAGCAGCCAGGGGGCACAATGGAAAATACTGGTCTTAGAATCAGGAAGACTCGTCTTTATGAGTTCAAATCCTCTCTAGTTATGTGACCCTGAGCAAGTCACTTAACCCCATCTCCTTTAGTTTCCTGTAAAATAAATTAGAGAAGAAAATGGCAAAACTGCAGTATCTTTGCCAAGAAAACCTCAAATGGGGTCACGGAGAATGGGATATTACTAAACAACTGAACAAATGAATCACACATTTGAACGCCTGTTACGTGGAAGAGGAAGTAAGCTTGTTCTGCTCAGCCCCAGGAGGCAGAACTAGGAATGCTGAAAAGTTGTGAAGAGGAAGATTTCAACTTCATTTAAGGAAAAAACTCCCTGACAATTAGAGTTGTTTGTTCCAAAGTGGGATGGGCTGCCTTGGGAGGGAGTGGGCTCCCCGTGACTTCGAACCTTTCAGCAAAAGCTGGATTCTTTGTAGGGGGCAGTAAATGTACTTCATTTGGGAGGAAACTGTTCTGAAAACCAAAGAAACAGAAATGAAGAAAAGTCCAATGGCGATTTGGCAACTGCCCATTCATTTAATGTGTGTAGACAGCCATATCTGAGATTTACTTCAAGGCCTGAATTATCTGATTGGGCTACCCACGGATTAAATCAACTGGATAACTGCTAAATTTCCATGTCAGTTTGTGATGTGTGAATTCAGCCATAAGTGGACAATTTTGATTTAAGAATTCAGTCTTGATGGTACATGGAAAAGTAAAATTCAGGAAAAGACTTTCAGAAAGGGAGGCCTGAGGTCTACTAGAAATCCAGGTGCCTGGAGTCCTGATTTTAATTATCTAGATAATCTACATAGTTCATAAGATGCCAGGTAGGGTCATAGATCTACATAGAGTAGGAAGGGACCTTAGTAATCATGTAGCCCAATCCCCACATTTTCTGGATGAGGAAATTAAGATGAGGTGAAGTGACATGTCTAAGAATGTACAGAGGGGGGTGGCTTGGCACAGTGAATATAGAGCACTGGCCCTGGAGTAAGGAGGATCTGAGTTCAAATCTGACCTCGGACACTTAACACAAAAAACTAGCCATGTGACCTTAGGCCAGTCACTTAACTCCAATTGCCCTGCCTTCCTCCCTCAAAAAAAAAAAAAAAGAAAGAAAAGGAATGTACAGAGGGCAGAACTGAAAATCA
The DNA here is from genome assembly GCF_028583685.1 of Petaurus breviceps papuanus. NCBI lineage: Eukaryota > Metazoa > Chordata > Mammalia > Diprotodontia > Petauridae > Petaurus > Petaurus breviceps. The sequence goes on along the minus strand of NW_027187360.1, from coordinate 5,254,716 downwards.
AATTCAGAACCTCTGATTTAAAAGCTAACCTTTTTTCTATTTCTCCATGCTGCCCTCTTGAGAGTAGCAACTCTGGATGAGAGGCAAAAACAAATGAAAGGGAAGAGTCTACTGGTAAACTAATGCCCAGCCTCTCACATAACCCAAACTAGCCTGAACAACTCTCTCACGTCCACCAAATTGTATGTCCGTGAAGATCCCAGTAGTCACAGGATTTTAGAGCCCAGAAAGGACACCTCCACTAACAGCCTATTCACCTCAGTGGGTGAAGCCTGGTATTCTCAAAGACTATCAGCAGGATCAGTTGGTTCAGTAGCTAGAACACTAAGCCTGGAATCAGAAAGACCTGAATTCAAATCTATCCTTAGACTCTAGCTGTGTGACCCGAGTAAGTCACATAATTTCTATTTACCTTGGTTTCTTTATCTATAAAATGGGAACAACAATCACACTATCTCCCTCAGTTATTGTGAGGATCAAATGAGATATTTGTAAAAATGTTCCGCAAACATTAAAATGCTAGCTATTATTATTATTAAGTCCTAATAGGTCCAACCAAACTGGGTCTGCTCAACTGTAGAAAATTAGACAACATAATTATTGTCCGAAGATTATCCCAACTAACTTCAGAGAGCCTCGTTGGTAGGCTGACCTCCAAGTGATGAATTTTTTGATCATAGCAACTCATAGCGACCATCTATCCAAGGCATAGACATGTTACCATCTGTATTGGTAGAAGAACTAGCCAGTACATTGAGATGTGTCCTTGAAGCATTCAGGTAAAAGGGGACATATTATCCAAATAGAATGCCTCCCTCTGGGGCCTCTTTCAAGCCATCAGATGAGTCTCAGAGCCGACACATGGTGGCCTAGTAGAGGGGCTTTCTCTGGGAGAAAGCTGACAAAGAGACCAGCAGGAACAAGATGGGATGTTGTGAGGAAAATCAAAGGACAGATAATCAGACTGTTGGAAAGGAGGGTCCTGGTCTAGGTGAACTTTTACTATTCCCACGACTAATAATAATAGCTACTTTAATATTTATAAAGCTCTTGATGCTCACAAAAACTCTGTGAGGCATATTATTGTTCCTATGTTACAGAAGGGGAAATTGAGGCTACTAGCAAGTAAGTGATTTGCCCGGGGTCACACAGTCAGTATCTGAGGCAGGATTCTAATTCAGCTCTTCCTGACTCCAAGTCCAGTGCTCTACCCATTATTCCAACCTGCCTTTCTAATAAGTAAGACCCTAGTCTACCCACCCTATCCAACCTTTATCAGTCATCCAACAGGGCAAGAGTGAGATCACAGAATGTTAGAAAATCGAAAGGACATGGAACGTAGAACATTGAAAGGCAAAGCTAGAAAGGACCTTAAAACAGATGTAGAGGGGAGGAAGGGAATAGTAATTTATATAGAACCTACTATGTGCCAAGCACTACACAAAGCATTTGTTGTTGCTTAACAAATATTACCTATTGTCTGTACAGCTCACTTGAACCTCACAACAACCTTTGAAGGTAAGTGCTATTATTATCACCATTTTACATTTGAGGAAACTGAGGCAGACAGAGGTTAAGTGACTTGCCCAGGATAATATAGTGTCTGACGTCAGATTTGAACTCAGGCTTTCCTGACTTCAAGGCCAGCACTCTATCCAGCTCTGTTAGATCTAGAAAGAGTAAAATGCAGAATGTTTGATCTAAAAGGGATCTTAGAACATAGAAATTTAGAATATCCTTGCAGTCAAGAAAAACTGGGTTCAAATCCTGTCTCTGAAACTTTAGTTGTGTGACTTTAGAAAAGCCATTTAAACTCTCTTAGCTTCAATTTCATCATCTCCCATCTATGAACTTGGTCTTGTTTTGTTTTACATCTTGATAACTATTCTCAATACAATTGATATCCCCTATAATCCTATGTATTTTATTTTGTTCATTTTTAAATGTTATTCTGTGAAATGGTCCATAGGTTTCACCAGGTTGCCATAGTGGTCCATGACATGAAGAAGGTTAGGAAGAATGTTAGTGGCTAGCTAATCTAGAAGTTCCTAACCGTCTCCAGACCTCTAAAGATTGAAAAGTCCTCCTCAAACCAAGATGGAAAAGGGAGAAGAGGCTGAGGTCAAAGGCCAAGGTACACTCTGCCCCACTCAATCAATTCTTTCTCAGAAACAACTCTCTCCTCTCCTTCACCAGATGAACTCTCAACTACAAATGTTTATTGGGGCTGACCTGGATTGATATTTTATAAAAAATCCCTAGCATGTTAGGGAAAGGGAATAAAGTGAAACTGTTTACTTCTTATAAGGGAAAATATTACTTGTAACTCTTAAAAATGTTGTCATTGCTAGGTTAGTTCAAAACAGTATACATAGGGGCAGGTAGGTGGCATAGTGAATAGAGCACCAGCCCTTCAGTCAGGAGGACCTGAGTTCAAATCCAGACTGAGACACTTGACACTTAACTAGCTGTGTGACCTTGGGCAAATCACTTAACCCCAATTGCCTTGCCTTCCCCCTTCCAAAAAAGAAACAGTATACATAGATTGAAGGATTAGGGTTGAATTGATTATGATGGGATGATTTCAAAAAAATAAAATTTTGTAAGCAGAGGAAGGTAAAATGGAGTAAATGATCTCATACAAAAGAGTCATGAACGGAAGAACTGGTACAGTGAAGGGAAAGGGGGGTGGAGGGTGGGTAGTGTTGGAATCTTATTTTCATCAGAAGTAGGTTAAAGAAGGAATAATGTATACATCTAATAGGGTATCAAAGTATTCTTAACAGAAGATTCTCAGAAAGATGTATGGATTAAGAAAGAGGAAGGGCAAGGGGAGAAGGAAAACAGAAGGACTTTTAGAAGGGTCTACTGACTAGGGAGGCAGTGATCAGAAGTAACTGGGACTTCTAAGCAAGGGTGGAGAGAGAGGAAAGAGAGGGGGGGAAGAGAGAGAGTAACAAAGAGAGTGAGCATGCTCACATGCAAGAGAGAGAGAGAGAGAGAGAGAGAGAGAGAGAGAGAGAGAGAGAGCTAGAATAGGATAAAGGAACATACACAACTAGTCATTATAACTTTGAATGTGAATGGGATGAATTTATCCGTAAAACAGAAACCGATAGCAGAACGGATCAAAACCCAGAACCCAACAGTGTATTGTTTACAAGTAACATTTAAAAATGAGGGACACACAAAGAATAAAGAGCTGGAGTGGCATTTATTATGCTTTAGCTGATTTAAACAAAAGCAGGGGTAGCAATCATGATCTCAGACAAAGTTAAAGCTAAAATAGATAACAGAGAAACTACATTATATTAAAAGGTACCATAGATAACATAGTAATATCAATGCTAAACATACGTGCACCAAATGCTATAGCATCCAAATTTTTATAGGAAAAGGTAAATGAATTATAGGTGGAAACAATGAAACTATAACAATAGTGGAAGATTTCAATTTTCTCTCAGTAGATAAATCTAAGCAAAAAAAAATTAGTGAAGATGAATAGAATCTTAGTAACCTAGATATGTTTGACACTTGGGGAAAACTGAATGGAAATAAAAAGGCACATACTTTTTTTTCAGTAGTATATGGCAATGTGTCAAGAATAGCGCTAAGGGCTTTACAAATATTATCTCACAACAACCTTGGAAGGGAACTGCTATTATTATGCCCATGGTACAATTGGAGAAACTGAGGCAGACAGCTGTAAAGTGACTTGCCCTGGGTCACACAGGTTGTGTCTGAGGATGTATTTAAACTCAGGTCTTCCTGAATCGGGGCCCAGACCTCAATCCACTGTACCCCCTAGTTGCCAAATTTCCTCAATCAATCTGAACATTCTTCCTATTTAGTCACTCACTTCCATTTCATTCACCAACTCATCAAAAATCTAAGTTTCCAAACTTAGTAGAAATGCCTTTGATTGATATGACTCAATGGAGTGACATTCCTACCTGGTTAAGGTAGCAGGGAATAGTACTTTATCTCTAATTTTAGGTAATTTGATTTATTCAATTGACCTCACTCCACACACACACACACACACACACACACACACACAGACCTTGAACATAAAATATCAGTGTTAGATATGGGACATCAAAAACCAGAGCTGAAATTTACCTTAGATGTCAGAGCTAGAAGGGCCCAAACAATCACCTGGACTCCAAATCTCTCCCTGGGAGAGCCTGAGAGGTAACAGAGGGAGTTCATACTATGGGCATTACTGTGCCATTTTATCAAAAGAGTCATTAGATTAGACACCCAGAATCCAAAACTCCTGATTTCCCCGGTCTACACAACCTTCCTGAGTGTTGAGATTTGGAGCATTGGTCTCACTCTTTTCTTTTACTTCTAACAACTTCCATCTCCTGAAAGCAGAGAGCAGGATTAAGCTAGTCAATGTAAAACAATGGCTGGGAACTGAAAGACACCAGGTAGGGTAATTGCCAGTTAATTCACAGTCGGAATCAGCTTTCTCACTTGGGTTTCTGTTGCAGCAAATGTGACAACTGATTATTCTTCACAGTCCTCCATCCCTCAGCTGCGCTTTTCAATTATCAAAGCCTACGGCAGAACCTGCCACATTAGCTCACACTGTGCTGCCTCCACTAACCAGCACAATTACTGTTGACTTTAAAGAAGGAACATGTATCTTGACTCAAGCGATGCCAGATCAACATAGGTTCCCAGAACCCCCGCTATATGCCTCCCTGTGTGAGGCACCTGGAAGCTAGAGAGAAGCAGAAGAGGCTGGCTTCATCACCTGCTCCCTGCAATGCTCCGTGCTTCCCAGTGTTCCTCTTTCTGTGGATTGTATCTCCATCCTCCCAGTCACTCAGATTCAAACTTCAGTGTCTTCCTGATTCTTTCGCCTGTTTCGTCCTTAGTTTTCAGAGGACCAATGACATCACGGGCCATGCCCTGACTAGAGCATGAATTGGATTTAAGTGAGGCAGAGTTGTTCAGAATCATTAGCCCCACTCTCTCTTTCAGATTCATTGAAGTCCAGTGGCAAGACAAAGGTCAAGATGACTGGCGATGTTCAAGGATGCCGTGGATGACCGCTCCCTTAGCCCTGGACATCCAATCCATTGCTAAATCTTGTCTATTCTATCTCTCTCTGCAACATCCCTCACCTCCATCCTCTCCTTTTCACTCACATGGTTACCATGTTTTCAGGCCTCATCACCTCACCTTGACTATGGTAACAGCCCCCAGCGTTCCCCTTCCTAGTTCATTCTTCATGTAGTTACCAAAATAACATTCTCAAGGTACTGCTCTGACCATGTTACTCCCTGACTTGATAACTGTTGATAGCTCTCTATTGCCCACACAACTCCCAGTGGTTAGTTAAGGAGTGTGATCAGTGATAGTAAATGAAAGGTCCCTTGCCCATTTGTCTGCCCCCAACTCCTTCTACCCCATCTCTTTTCTCTGCATATTTACAGGGTTCATTCACCCCAAAGGCAAAAAAAAAAGGCCTTAGATTAATTCTCCTTAGCAGGAATAGATGCAACTGCATTAACATCCTGATCTGTATAGTGGATCATAGGATCACAGATTGGGACAGCTAGGTGGTACAGTAGATAGAGTATGGGGTCTAGAGACCGGAAGACTTCTCTTCATAAGTTCAAATCTGTATGACCCTGGGTAAGTCACTTAACACTGTTTGCCTCAGTTTTGTCATCTGTAAAATGGGCTGGAAAAGGAAATGGCAAACCACTCCAGTATCTTTGCCAAGAAAACCCCAAATGGGATCACAAAGAGTCAGACATAACTGAAACAACTGAACAATAAGCTGTCCAACCAAACCTTGGGCCCCATGTTGCTTTAAAGGTTGGGAAACTGAGGTTCAGAAAGCTTACCACATAGGTGTATGTAGCTGGCAAGTGTCTAAGGCAGGATTCAAATTCAGGTTTTCCTGACTCCATGCACAGTACCACCTTGCTGCCACCTAGGCGGCTCCCTCACTTTAAGAGTAATGAGGATGAGCCCGAGATACAGGAGGCGGCATCCTCTGTAACCATTTCAGGTCACATTAACTTTTGTGGATTCGAGCCTCATGCTATCATCTCATATGGAACTTACAGTCCACCAAAACCCTTGGTCTTGTAACCTATGAATGTGAGATCAGAATAATCAGCCAGGCCTACCAGAGGCCACCTGTTGGTAACAGCAAGCTGCTTTTCTGCCCAGATGACTAAAAGGGCATGCTCTCTTCAATTAAGTGTCTTAACAACTCTAGCCAGTGCTTCCTGATGCTCCAGAAGTGGAAGGCACTAGCTGGCAACTGTAGGTGAATCATACCTGGCTCCAGGCTGACCCGCAGTCAGCAAGTTCACAGGCCCAGGAAAATGCAGTCTGTGGGCTCCTCTAGCTTTCACTGTGAGGAATGCCCTGCGCTCTGAGAAGAGCAACCCGTGGCTCACTGTGAAGAAGGAACTTATCATAGCAATAACAATTCACACGGTTAGAGCCCTTCAAAGTTTCAAGGTATTTTGGTGGAGTAGAGGAACAATAACTGGATTTGGGATGAAAGTATCTCATTTCAACCCTGGCTGTGGGCCTGGATTAAGTTACTTAACCTCTCTGGGTTTCACAGCTTCCTCACTTATAAAATAGGGATCATAATGCTTTCAATGCCCAAGAATGTCAATTGTTCCGTCTCCGGTCCTTGCTAGCTGTAAGATCCTGGGTAAGTCACTTAAATTATCTGAGGCTCAGCTTTCCTCACACATGAAATGGTATAATAATATGGTAGTACTTGCCTCCCTAGGCTTATTATGGGGACCAAATGAGAGAATGTAGATAAAGCACTTTATAAATGTTAAAATGTCATGTAAATGTGATCTATTATAATGATTACCTACCTCAAATGGCTATTGTGAAGATCAAAAGAAAAGGAAATTATTTTGTGAATGGAAAATCACTGTATATATACATATATATATATACATCGTCTATCATTAGCATCATCATTATTATGGCATGTAGGTGGGCAGTGACGTAGAACACCCAAGTCCAAAGTCAAGAAGATTCATCTTTTTGAGTTCCGATCCAGCCTCAGACACTTACCAGCTGTGTGACCCTAAGCAAGTCACTTAACCCTTTTTGCCTCAGTTCCTTGTCTATTTAAAATAAAAAGGTAGAGAAGGAAATGGTAAACCACTCTTGTATCTGTTCCAAGAAAACCCCAAATGGCGTCACAAAGAGTCAGACACAACTAAAATGAATGAACAACAATACAATTATTATTATTTCTGTGTTTTCCATAACCAACAACCCTATAAGGTAGGTAGTGCTTGTATTATTATTCCCATTTCACAGATGAGGAAACTGAAATGAACAGAGAGATGTGAGGTGACTTGGTCAGGGTCACACAACTGGTGGAACTTGGGCCTGAACTCTAGGTGCAACATTACTCCAATAAAACTGTCACTCCAACCCTACCACTTCCTATTCTCTCTATGGAACGATAACAGGGGACTGAATGCTGCTGATACAACTTCCCACATTGCAGAGGCTGGGGATCCTGCTTCCCAGAGTCATGAAGTGCAATGGCAGTGCCTTGGAGAAAAGTAGGAACATACATAAACATTCTTCAGCTGGTTCCAGTTGGCTAATCCCATGGCAAATAGACTTCTGGATTGTCTCCAGAGACATTCAGAGGTATGTTGACCTTACCTCTCTCTTTATCAGAAACTTCTCTTGGTTTGACTCATTTTTTTCTGGTGACTTCTTCCTGATCAGGCATCCAGTGAGAGACAACACTAAAAAGGGATGCTACCCGTGTTTCCCCGATAATAAGACCTATCCCGAAAATAAGCCCACCCCTCACTGTATAAGATTCCTCTAAAATAAGCCCTCCCCCGAAGTAAGCCCTATTGAGATTGCTACTGTAGTGAAGGTGATCCCCTGCGCTACACGCTACATTACGGTACCCTCTGTATGCACCATCCCCCCGCCCCGTGAAATGCACGCCGCACTACGAGCTGCATCCAATCAGAGCTGCAGCAGTGAGTGCGTCATCCTGTTCTTCCCCAGTGATTTGCTTGCTGGCACCATTGAGAGCAGTGCCGCGGAGGAGAGCTGTTTATTAAAATTGCTGTCAATGTTCATTAAAATAAGCCCTCCCCTGAAAATAAGCCCTCTGATGTTTTTCTGTCCAAAACAATAATAAGACAGTGTCTTATTATCGGGGAAACACGGCATCTTACACTAATACTCTAAAGGGATAGGCCTCAGGCCTTCTTCCCCTCATAGGTGCCCATGTGGGCCTGTGACTATAGGCCTCCATTCTTTGCTGGCCTCAGCTTGTGGTTTTTTTTGTTTTTAGAGGAAGGAAGTTAGAGGCTATGAATTTCTAAGTTTCAAAAAGGAAAGAGAAGGAAGAAGCCAACTAGAAGTTTGGGAATTCAGGAGTATGGAAATCGAATTTAGCAACCAGTACAGTATCAATTCCCTGAGAAGCAGTCTTTGTGACCCAGCCCAAGGATAGCTAAAATCTCATCCAATGCCCATGCCTCATTTGGATGGGAAATTGGCGGGACCGTAGCTATATAGGAATTGTGCCAAGTTTGAGCCCAGTCTCCTGAAGGATCAAGGTGGTATAGAGAAAAGTATGTCCCCAAGGTGTTCTGTTCTTGCTTTATCTTCTGTGTAAAACAAACAAATTAACCATAATTGATGTTATTTAAATGGAACTGGGGAGCTAGTCACTGTTAGTGGGAGGGTTGGAGAAGGAACACACCCAAAATAGGCTGCCAAGCTAAAGGCATTAAAGAAATATACAAACATTTCCCTAGAACCTTGAAAGGGAGATTTAGCAAGTCAGGCTCTGTCTGGTATGGTGAATGCAGAGAGCTACTCATTACAGAAGCATTTAAAGAATAACAAGTTTTCCGTCACATTAAAATAAGCTGGGGCTAATAAAATTCCCAGTTTTTAAAAAAGGATCATTTTGCAGGACACTGGATAACTCAATTGTCATCTTCCCTGCAAACCTTGGTGTCTCACAAACATGGAGTTTTCCATTAAAAACTGATCCGTTAGTTGTTAAGTGCTTTGCTTTAAAGAGACTATAAATGCCTAAAATACCAAGATCCTTCTAGATTATTGCTGACCAGCAAATAAAATATCTTCTGGCATTTCATCTGGAAACCCCAAGGAGTTCTGGCTGCTTAGTATTCAATTTATCTGAATTCAATCATGCACTGACTACACATACACAGCTCTTTGCTAAGCCAGGGAGCATAATGATGAAAAGGCAGCACAGTTCCTGCCCTCCACAAGCTTTGCACTAGTAGGAATGCGACATATATACAAATAAGTAGAGTGAGATATGAACAAATGGAAGACAGAGACAAGGGGCTCTAGCAAAATGAGAGGAGGGATAAGTCACCTCCAGCTGGGAAGGCTTCATCAGGCATGTGGCATCTGAGCTTGAAGGAAGAGGGTTTTTAAGACTAGAGATGAGGTCAGGACACATTCCAGGTGTAAGTTATTATTCCTTTCATATGTGAACATTTTAATTGCTGAAAGGGACAGAAAAAGAACATTGTTGAAAGGAAATAACTTGAGAAGAAACATAGCCTCTCAGATAATATGTTGAGGACAAACACAGACTGTTCTGAGGACCAGAGAGAGAACTGTCATCCCTCAAATAGTTGAAATACTGTTGAGGTTGAAGTTCAAATACTGAGAGGACCTGATTGCAGATTGAGGACTGAAAAGAATGGTTGCAGGGCATTATGGTTATTATGCATCATTTAACACAATGCCTGGCACCTAGTAGGTGATAACAAATACTTATGGACTGACTGGTTTATCAGTTAATTTGCAAGGGATTACTCTCCAAGTTTCAAAGGTTATAATTAAGAAATGAGAAATCATTTGATTGTTTGGGGACTATTAAAAGATTATGTAAAAATTGTTGGAATCATACATAAGGTTGATGTTTTTAGTTTTGCCTCACAAATTAGAACTGGATCATTACTTATGAGGAAGACTTGATTGGACAAGAAGGAAAAAGAAGAAGGGGGAAGAAGAGAAGGAGGAGGAGGAGGAAGAGGAAGAAGAAGATGAAAAAGAAGGAGAAGGAGAAGAATGCAGTAGGAGTCAGAAGAGGTCCTCTCAGAACAACTATTTGAGGGATGACATTCTGTCTCTGGTCTTCAGAACAGTTTGTGCTTGTCCTCAACATGTTATCTAGAGGCTGTGTTTCTTCTCAGTTATTTCCTTTCAACAATATTCTTTTTCTATCCCTTTCAGCAATTAAAATGTTTACATATGAAAAGAATAATAATTTATACCTGAAATGTGCCCTGACCTCATCTCTAGTCTTAAAAACCCTCTTCCTTCAGCTCAGATGCTGCATACTTGATGAAGAAGGAGGAGAATGAAGTAGGAGTCAGGACAGAAGGCACAGGGGGTGAGAAGAAAAGCTGGTCAGAGAACAGAGAATACAAGATCTGAGCTAACAAGAAAGTTTTGTGACTGTTTGGGAGCTATACTGGTTGAAAGAAATACCTGACTTTTCTGAGAGCTGATTGACTCACTGTGAGGAACAGAGTTCAGTCCTATTGCTGTGTGTTAGAAGCTCCCCAGGCCCTGTTAGAGGGGAAGCTTCATGAGGGGAAGAGGGTGACTGTGTTGCCCTCTATTGCCTTCTTTTGTTTGAGAGGGAGAAACAGAATGAGGAAAACAGGTTTTGCCTCCATTTTGATGTGAAAAGAGACCTAGTTTTACTGAGAGATGATCTGACAAAACTGAATTCCCTGATATTTGAAGAAGTGGTTAGATGAAGGTTGTATAGCCCTACTGCTATCTACAATAGAGTGAAAGGGAGCAGCCCCTCAAAGTCCTAGAGTAGATCTAAAGAGCTTAACAGTTCTCAATTTTAAAAGAAATGGTTGTTGCTAAAATAGTGCAATACCTTCTCAGAACCCAACCAAGGGTAGCTGAATGCTAAAAGAACTTGTCACTATTTCATCACCATCAAAGTACCGTGTTTCCCCGATAATAAGACCTATCCCGAAAATAAGCCCTCCCCTTACTGTGTAAGATTCCTCTAAAATAAGCCCTCCCCCGAAGTAAGCCCTATTGAGATTGCTACTGTAGTGAAGGTGATCCCCTGCGCTACACACTACATTACGGTACCCTCTGTATGCACCATCCCCCCCTCCCCCCAGGTGAAATGCACACCGCGCTCCAAGCTGCATCCAATCAGAGCTGCAGCAGTGAGCGCGTCACCCTGTTCTTCCCCAGTGATTTGCTTGCTGGCACCATTGAGAGCAGTGCCGCGGAGGAGAGCTGAGGCAGGACAACATAAAAACCCGGTATGTAAGCGGGAGTGAGGGGGCATGATGGAGGATAAAAAGGTCATGATGGAGGAAAAAAGAAGAACTCAGGGGGCATGATGGAGTGAAAAGAAGGACTGATGGTCATAATTTTATTATTCTGTCTGTTTTGACCCCCAGACATGAGTACAAAAAGGAAGAGCTACCGTGTACTGTTGAGTATAAGAAAGCAATTGTAGAGGAGTCACATGGCAAGAATCTTGCAGTTTTCTGTAAAGAAAAACTTTTGGATCTTCAAATGGTCAGAAAATGGAGAGCAGATTATAATAACCTCAATCAACAGGTGGATGAGGGAAAAGGGAAAAAGTGCAGGTCTGGATCAGGTCGGCAGCCCTTATATCCTGACTTGGAGATCCTCCTTGGTGAATGGATTGCTGACAGGAGAGCAAAGGCCTTGGTTGTGCACAGGGCTGATATTCAAGCATTTGCCCTTTCAATGGCACCAGAGTTTGAAATGGTCTCAGAAGGATTCAAAGCATCACAACACTGGTTGGACGGTTTCCTTCAACGGTATGAACTGTCCCTAAGAAGATCAACAACATTGTTTAAGCTGGAAGATGCTGAAGTTATTAAACGTGCACTTGCATTCAAGTCCTTTATTGATAGGATCGACATTTCCAAGCACCAAACCTGCAATATGATTGCTATGGATGAAACTGCAGTGTTTATGGGACAAGGATCTCAAACAACAATTCATCACAGGGGTGCAACGTCAACCTACATTCCCACCACTGGCTATGAAAGTGCACGGGTCACCTGTGTTTTGGCAATTCATTTGGATGGAAAGAAAGCCACACCTCTAATCATCAGTAAGGGCAAGAAAGATAAGATTGAACGTGTAGGGGTGGCCAGGTAGCACAGCGAGTAAGAGCACCGGCTCCAGTGTTGAGAACACCTGGAGATCGAATCCTGGGCTCAGACACTTAGCACCCACCCAGAAACACCTGGCCGTGTAACCTTGAGCAAGCTACTTAACCCCAATTGCTTAGAGGCGGCCAGGTGGCTCAGCGAGTAAGAGCATCGGCTCCAGTGTCGGGATGACCTGGATCAAATCCGGGCTCAGATACTCAGCACCACACCCAGAAATAATAACTGGCCATGTAACCTTGAGCAAGTTACTTAACCCCAATTGCTTTAAAAAAAAAAAAAAGATTGAACGTGTATCTGGCATTTACGTTCTTGAAACCGAAAAAGCCTGGTGTACACAAGCTGTTATAAGAAAGTGGGTTGATTTAATGCTGCCACTTGTTATGCGAGGTAACCAAAGAGGTCTGATAGTCTGGGATTCAGCCAGCACTCACCGCGCTAAAGAAATGAAGAACTTCCTTGCAGAGAGAAGAATAGATCAACTAATGATTCCTGCAGGAATGACTGCCTATCTCCAGACCCTTGATATTGCAATAAAGAAGCCATTCAAGGACCATTTGCGCATGGAAGTCAATGACTACATTGAAAATAGAATGGAAAGAAATCAGCGTGGAAACTTTGTGAAGCCCTGTCTGCAAGAAGTCGTGACTTGGGTGAAGAAGTCATGGGATAAAATTACTGACAGCTGTGTCGCCAAGGCACTACGAGCAGGTTACCTGGACAAGATATATTCATTTAAAGAGAGCTATATTGCTGGACATGACAGATTGGGTCCACTTCTTCTGAAGGAAATGGAGGCGCAAGACAACCAGGACGGAATTGAGGGTATGGACACTTATGACGATGTTGTTGAAGAAGATGACATGATCATTATTGAATAAAGGTACATTTTTTTGTTCACATTTACCTGTTTATTAAAATTGCTGTCAATGTTCATTAAAATAAGCCCTCCCCTGAAAATAAGCCCTCTGGTGTTTTTCTGTCCAAAAAATTTAATAAGACAGTGTCTTATTATCGGGGAAACACGGTAAAAGAGAATCAACATTGTCCAATAGCAGCACTGTGAGGACCAAAAGATAGCTGGAAGTAGTTTGGCAAGACTGGGGGAGACTGGTATAGACTCTTCTCTAAAGAGACACAGGACATTAAGGCCTCAGAGTCATGAGTTTACCTGAGTACATGGGTTTCCCTAGGCATTCACCTCCCTGCTAGGTTTCTCAGAGTATGTGCCCACTCACCCGCAGACATTGTATACATTTAGTGGGAGTATATGACCCAGGTTTATGAATGGATTACTACATATTGGTTGTTCCTACTGTTACTTTCTATTAACTAAATGTTATGAGTACTCATGCTTTTGCCAATAAATAAGATAGATGAATAATAGACATGTAGATTAGAGAAAGATAATAGATGATTGAGAGATGCTAGATAGAGCATTTACTAAGCATTTCCTGTGTTCCAGATAGTCACTGTGCTACGTTCTAGAGATACAAAATCAAAATGGTCCCTATTCTTGAGGAGCTTACATTCTAATAGGGAAAGATAAATCATAAAGAGAATCTTTTAAGGAGGGAAGAAGATGCCTCCTGAGAGAGTGGCCATCTGGGAGGAGAGTACCCAGGAAAATTCTGTGGGTATGAAGCAAAACCAGTGCAGTAGAAGAGTAGACTGGAGGGTGTACCAGACATGGAAAGTAAACAGCGGGACAGTCTTCTCATGATATGCTGGTTGCAGACAGAGGCTCACCAATTACTGAGTCGGCTTAAGGGTAAAGTCATCACTAGGAATGTTTTGTCATTAGACCTCCCCCAATCATTAAGTAAATGTTTTGTGTTTGAGTCAGTTGTGTTAAGAGGGAAGCAGAAAACTGGGAAAGAATTTTTACAACCAGTGTCTCTGATAAAGGCCTCATTTCTAAAACAGAGAGAACTGAGTCAAATTTATAAGAATACAAATTATTCCCCAATTGATAAATGATCAAAGGATATGAATAGGCAGTTTTCAAATGAAGAAATTAAAGCTATCTATAGTCATACCAAAAAAATGCTCTAAATCACTATTCATTAGAGAAGTGCAAATCAAAACAACTCTTAGGTACCACATCACACCTGTCAGATTGGCTAACATGACAAAACAGGAAAATTATAAATGCTAGAGAAAATATGGGGGAATTAGAAAACTAATGTATTGTTGGTGGAGTTGTGAATTGATCCAACCATTCTAGAGAGCAGTTTGGAACTATGCTCAAAAGGTTATAAGAATGTGTATGCCTTTTAACCCAGCAATAACACTTCTAGAGCTTTATGCCAAAGAGATCATAAAAATGGGAAAGGCACCCACATGTACAAAAATATTTATAGCAGCTCTTTTTGTGGTGGCAAAGATTTGGAAATTGAGGGAATGGATGCCCATCAATTGGGGAATGATTGAACAAGTTATGGTATATGAATGTAATGGAATACTATTGTGCTATAATAAATGACAAGGAGGCAGGCTTCAGAAAAACCTGGAAAGACTTATATGAACTGATGCTGAGTGAGGTGAGCAGAACCAGGAGACTATTGTACACAGTTATAGCCATATTGTATAATGACTAACTTTGATAGACTTAGCTCTTCTTAGCAATGCAAGGATCTAAGACAACTCCAAAAGACTCATGATGGAAAATGCTATTCACATCAAAGAAAAAACTATGGAGTCTAAATGCAGATGGAAGCATTCTATTTGCTTGCTCTCTCTTTTTGTTTTGTTTCTTCTTTCTTGTGGTTCATCCTTTTGGTTCTAATTCTTCTTTACAACATGACTAATGTGAAAATACGTTTAATACAAATGTATATATAGAGCCTATATCGGATTGCATGCCATATTGGGGAGGGGGGAGGCGAAGGAGGGGGAGAAAATTTAAAACTCAAAAGCTTGTGTAACTGTTTAAAATTAGAAATAAATTAATTTTTAAAAAAGAGTCAATGGTGGCTAATTTTATGTAAATCAAAATGGTAGCAGTGGGATTCTCTCTGTCTCTCTCATTCTCTCTCTCTGTATGTCTCTGTTTCTCTCTCTCTGTCTTTGTCTCTCTCTCACACACACACACACACACTCACACACTCACACTTACACCATCATACACACTCACACTTAATCCAAGGACCCTGAAAGAAAATTTAGTAGTAGCTGCATGGTCATGGCTGTAGCCAGCCCTCCCCTTGCAAACATCTCCTGAACTTAAGATGTGAGGCCAGGCTGGTGCAACATGAGATCCTAAAGAGGGAGCAGGGGTAGGCTCAGGTGCCATGTTAACTGCCACACCTAGCTATATGGGCACAAGGGACAGTCAGCACAATGTACAGAGGCAGGAGATAGCATTTTGAGCCTGGGAACCAATTATTAACCTAACTTGTCTAGTAACCAGAGTATAAAAAAGAACGTGATGTAGCATAAGATTAGAATGGTAGGTTATAGACCTAGTGTGCTGTTCTGTCGTTTCAGTTGTCTGACTCTTCATGATCCATTTGAGGTTTTCTTGGCAAAAATACTGGAATGGTTTGCCATTTCCTTCTCCAGCTCATTTTTACAGATGAAGAAACTGAGGCAAATAGGGTTAAGTGACTTGCCCAGGGTCTCACAGTTAGTGTATGAGGTCAGATTTAAACTCAGGAAGATCAGTCTTCCTGACTCTGGGTCCACATTCTATCCACTGCACACCTAGCTGCCCTAAAAAAAAATTGTAGAAGGCTTTAAATGCTAGACTAAGAAGGTTCTATTTCATCCCCTATGTGATAGTAAACTCCTAAAGGTTTTTGAGCTGGTGATTAACATGGTCACATCTGTGCAGAGTTTTAGAGAACAAGCAGCAGAAATAGAACATCAGATTCTTAGCAGGGACCAAAGTGTATCTGAAGTCTAGTAGGGGTGGTTAGGTGGAGAGTGGGCTCTGATTATGAATATTAGAGTTACAAGAGACCTGAGAGGGGATCTAATCAGCGAATCTCAGAATCAGAGAAGATTTGTAAGGCCCTCTCCAACATCCTTGACCAGAGGTCATCTGGCCTCTGCTTGATGGGTTCACTACATCACGAGACAATACATTCGACTTTGGGACAGTGGTTGATTGTTTTTTTTCCTGGACATCAAGCCTAAATCTTCTTCCCTATGGCTTCCACCCACTAGGCTTCATTCTGTCTTCTGGAACCACAGAGAACAACTCTAAACTGTTGTCCAGATGACAATCCTTCAAAGACTTGAAAAAAGCCATTATTTTCCCATGATTCTTCTCTTCTCCAGGCTATACATCTCTGTTTCCTTCATTTGACACATGGCTTGGATTTGAGCTCCTCACCAAGCCCATCACCAAGCTAGTTGCCTTCAACTGGAAGGGTTCCCACTTGTCAGCATCCTTCCTAAAATGTAGTATCCAGAAATGAATGGAATATTCCAGATGGGATATGACCAAAACTCCCCCTCATTTTAAACAAAGAAGGAAACTTAAGGCCCAGAAAGCGGAAGTAACTTGCTTACACAGCAAGTTAATAGCAGAAGTAGGACTATTGCAACAACCTCCTAGGTAGCTAGGTGGTTGCAGTGGACAGAACTCTGGGCCTGGAGTTAAACCTTAGATGCCTACTAGCTGTGTGACCCTGGGTAAGTCACGTAACCTTGACTGCCTCAGTTTCCTCAGCTGTAAAATAGGGATCATAATAGCACCTACCTTGAATGGTCATTGAAGATGAAATAATATTTGTAATGTACTTTGCAAACCTTAAAACACAGTCTTGTTGTTATTGTTCATTCATGTCTGACTCTTCATCACCCTGTGGGCCATAGCACATGTCCATGGGGTTTTCTTGGCAGAGATACTAGAGTGGTTTGCCATTTCCATTTGCCATTTTAGATTAAGGTAAATAGAGGTCAAATGACTTGCCCAGGGTCACACAGCCTGTCTGAAGGTAGACTTGAACTCAGGATCTCCTAATTCCAAGTTCAGTGTTCTATCCACTGAGCAACCCAGTTGCCTCCAAAATACTACATAAATACTAGCTATTATTAGTATTAGTAGGAGACTGTTAGTATTAGACAGTATTAATTGGTCTCCTCTCCTCAAGTCTATCTCACTTCAAATCGTACTCCACATAGCCTCCAAAGTAATTTTCCTGAAGTTCAGGTATAGTCATGATATCTCTCTGCCCAATAAACTCCAGCAGCACCTTTTGCCTCTAGTATAGTATAAAATATAAACTCTTTTTGATATTCCAATTTCTTTACACCCTCTTCTTCCCTTTCTAGTCTCCTTACACATAACTCCTCTCTTCAAATTCTACAATCCTACAAATCTACAATACAAAGCTGGCCTACTCAGGGTCCTACACACAGGATGCTGCCTCTCCCATCACTGGCTTTGCACCAGGTGACCCCTCTGCCAGAAATTCTCACTTCTGCCTTTTGGAATCCCTGGTTTCCCTTGAGACTAGCCAAAGGGCCTTTCTGCAAATGGCCATTCCTGATCCCCAAAAGCTGCTAATGCACTAACCCCCAAAATAATCTTGAATTAATTTTTCTCATATTAGTAATATATTCCAACTCTTATTTTTTTCATTTTTCAAGCAATACATATGTTTTTTAAATTAGCCTGTTCCAGGCAGTTTTTAGATGAAGAAATCAAAACTACTTATAGCCATATGGAAAAAAATGCTCTAAATCACTATTGATTAGAGGAATGCAAATTAAAACAACTCTGAGGTACCACCTCATACCTATCAGGTTGGTTAATATAACAGAAAAAGAAAATGATAAATGTTGGAGGGGATGTGGGAAAATTAGGACACTAAAGCACTGTTGGTAGAGTTATGAACTGATCCAACCATTCTGGAGGGCAATATGGAACTATGCCCAAAGGGGTATCAAACTGTGATCCAGAAATATGACTTCTGGGTCTATATCACAAAGAGATCCTTCCAAAAAGGAAATGAACCTATTTGTGCAAAAATATTTATAGCAGCTCTTTTGTGGTGCCTAAGAATTGGAAATTGAGAGGCTGCCCTAATTGGGCAATGGCTGAACCAGTTGTGGTATATGATTGTAATGGAATACTGTTGTGCGATAAGAAATGACAAGCAAGATGATTGCAGAAAAACCCGGAGAGACTTACATGAACTGATGCAAAATGAAGGGAGGAGAACTGGAGAACACTGTACACAGTAACAGCAACATTGTGCAATGACCACCTGTGAATGACTTAGCCGTTCTAGGCAGTAGAACGATCCAAGACAATCCCAAAGGGCTCATGATGAAAAATACTATCCACATCCAGGGAAAGAACTGATGGAGTCTGAATGTAGATTGAAGCATACTATTTTTCACTTTATTTTTTGTGGAGGTTTTTTCCCTCTGAGTCTGTCTTCTTTCACAACATGACTAATATGGAAATATGTTTTGCATGATTGCACATTTATAACTTATATCAAATTGCTTACTGTCTCAGAGAAGGGGGAGGTGAGAGAGGGAGGGAGAAAATTTGGAACTCAAATTTTTTAAAAAACAAATGTTAAAAATTGTCTTTACTTATAATTAGGAAAAATAAAACATGATTTAATTTTTTAATTAGCCTGTTCCTCCCACTGCCCCAAAGGTTTTTTTTAATCCTTCAATATATATCTACATAGTCTAGCAAAGCAAATTCCTACATTAGCCATATCTAAAAATGTATATCTTTTTCTGTTTTTTTAAGTCCATTATGTCTCAGGTAGCTAAGTGGTATAGTGGGTAAAGTGCTGGACCTAGAGGCAAGAAGATCTGAATTCAAACACTCACTAGCTGACTCAGACACTTACTAGCTTTGTGACTGTCAGCAAGTTATTTAAGCTCTGGTCTGCCTCAGTTTCCTCGTAAAATGGGGATCATAATAGCACCTACCTCCAAGGATTGCAGTGAAGATCAAATGAGATAATATTAAAGTATTTAGTACAGTACCTGGGATATAGTAGGTGCTTATTAATGCTTGTTCCCTTTTACCCCACTTCCTTCCCTTCCCCTATCTAGAAACAAGTAGCATGTTTCATGCTCATTCATTTTGGACTCCTGGTTTTTCATTGTGTTAAGAATTCTGAGGTCTCTCAAAGTTGTTTTCCACTATAATGTTGTTGTCACTGTAGAAATCATTCTCCTAGTTTTCTGCTTACTTCACTCTGTATCAGTTCAAAAAGGTCTTCCACGTTTCCTCTTGAACTGTGTATTTCATCATTTCTTATAGCACAATAATATTCCCTTACAGCCTTTTATCACAATTTGTTTAACCATTAACTCCTTAGTTCCCAACTTTCAGCTACCACAAAAAGAGCTGCTCTGAATGATATATAGATATATAGATATGTACCTGTTGTACGTAAAGATGGATGGACCAATTCACAGCCCAACTAACAGCGCATCTGCTTTTTAGTCTGTTTTCTCATGTCCCTTCCAATATTTGCCATTTTCCTCTTTCTGCCTCTTTGTCAGTCCAATAGGTGAGGTAGAATCTCAAAATTGCTTTAATTATTAGTGATTTAGAGGAAATTTTCCATATATTGGATCTCTCCTTTGAAAGCTGCCTATTTGTATCCTTTGACTATTATCTATTGGAGAATGGCATTTAGTTTTATAAATTTGAATCAGTTCCACGTGCATGTGTGTGAGTATGTGTAAAATGAGACCTTTATCAGAGAAACTTGCTGCAAATATTTTCCCCAATTACCTGTTTCCCTTCTAGTTTTACTTTTTTAGATTTGTTTACATGAAACTTTTTATTTTCTGTGATTAAAATTTTCTATTTTATCTTGATTCTATCATAAGTTTAATTATGAATTCTTCTCTATTCATAGATGCAAATGGTCATTTCTTATGTTGCCTCCCCATCAGAATATTAATTTCTTGAGAGCAGGGATGGTTTCATTTTTGTCTTTGTACCCCCAGCACTTAGCACACAGCGCCTATCATATGGAGAGCACTTAACACGGTTGATCTAGTTGCGTTATTACCCCCATTTCACAGAAGAGGAAATTCCCAAGTCTAGCTCTCCTGTCTCCCTGGATCTTAAAAGGTCACCTAAGAAATTAGGCCATCCTTTGTCTCAATTCTTACCTAGCCCTTCGTCATTGAATGAACATTGCCTCAAACAAAGTGAAGCCTGGGAAAGACTTTAATTTAGAAAAGTCAAGGTCATCCACTGCATCCCTGGTCATCACCAGTCAATTTGACTTTTGTCCTGCCACAGACATTTGATGACTCCAGAGAAGAGAGTGAGGCTGATGACTCTGCACAGCCCTGCCTCACTTAAATCCAATTCACACACAAGTCAAGACATCACCCTGCTGATGTCATTGGTTCTCTTCAAGAGTGAAGGATGAGGGGTGGCCGGGTAGTTCAGCAAGTAAGAGCACCGGCTCCAGTGTCGGGGTGACCTGGGGATCAAATCCAGGCTCAGATACTTAGCCCCACACCCAGAAACAACTGGCCGAGTAACCTTGAGCAAGTTACTTAACCCTGATTGCTTTAAAAAAAAAGTGAAGGATGAACAAAAACAACAAGAAAAAGAAGCTTCACTGGCCAGAGCAACTTCCCATCACAGCTACTGATGTACAAGGGAAATGATTAAACATTTATACAGTACCTACTATGTTCCAGGAGCTGTATGTGCTAAGCCCTTTCTACAAATATTTCCTCATTTGATCCTCACAGCAAGCCTGGGAGATAGGTGCTATTATTATCCCCATTTCAGAGTTGTGGAAACTAAGGCAGACAGAGATTAAGTGATTTGCCCATGACGGCACAGCTAGTAAATCTTTGAGGATGAATTTGAATTTAGGTCTTCCTGTTTCCAGGCTCAGCACTCTACCTACTGTGCCACCAACTATTTCTGCATTGATGGTCTGGAAATGGATGCCATTTGTATCCAAATAAACGTAAGAAGTCAAGTGTATTGCAATGAGTACATCACCCAACCAGCAGAGCAAGACTAGAGGCTTGTAGAAAGAAAGTAGAAAGAAAGGGTCCTCAATTTGGACTTGAATTTGAATCCCATCTCTGCTACTGAAAACCTGTGTGACTAAGCACATGGTTTTCCATCACCATCACCCTCCAGCCTGGGTTTCTTCACCTGTAAAACAAAAGGGCAATCACCCCAGATGATCTCTATGCTCACTTCCACTTCAAAATCCTAAGAAACCAATGGTTCTACTACATAGCCACTCAGTGCAGACAAAACTTATGTTTGAAAAGACATTAACATCCAGCCTAAAACACCCTCTTCCCCCTGAATGCAGAAACACTGCACACTTATGCTTTCAGTACCTTTGTTCAGGTTTTCTCCTATAACCAGAATGTCTCCCTTCCTCCTCTGCTCTACAGGAAGTGATGACAACTGGCCCACACATATCCGGACAGTAACCACCTAGAGAGGTCACTGAAGTCAAGTCAAAAGATGGTCATTAAAGTCACCAGGAAAGATGTCCCCACAAACGAGCAATTTTCTAAGGACTAATGCATCTGGTTATTTTTCTCCCTTATATGCCATGGTGAGTATCGGTTTCAAAGCAGAAGGAGGTGAGCTCCTCTGCTACAGAAAAATACTTCTGCTTTGGAAGCCGTAAGCATCAGTATTTGGAGGCCTAGAAACTGTAAATAACTCCTGGCACTATGGAAAGGGGAAAGGCAGAGTGGTGTAGTTGACAGAGATAGAGAGCTGGCCTTGACGCCAAGAAAATCTGGGCCCGAGTCCCATCCCTGACACATACTGCATGTATGACCTGGATAAACCAGTCAGTCAGTCAATGCATATTTCTTAAGAGCCTACTATGTGCCAGACACTGTACTGGAGATACAAGGAAAGGGAAGAGACAGGCCCTGCCCTTGAGGAGCTCACAATCTAAAGGTTCCCCAGAAAGCTCTCAAAGATGAGAAGTTGAAGACAGGATACCAATTTCCATTGGTCAAGGGAGTTTCCTTCCTTGACAGTTCCCTACACAAATGAAATCTCAGGTCTACTCCTTCATCCTAAAGAGGAAAGAGCGGTAGGTTCGGAGTCAGAGACCTGGCTTTGAGTTCAAATCTTTGCCCTGCCATGTACTGCAAGGTACAATACTGAAACTTTTAGGGCTTAAGATTCCTCATCTACAAAATAAAGTGCAGCCCTAGATGACTTCAGAGGTCACTTCCAGTGATAAATCTGGGGAGCCTATGAACCCAGAGGGGGAGGGGGACTTCTAAAGCATTTCCATAGTGAACCTCTTCAGGCTGCAATAAATCCTATTTCTCACAAGCTGGTCAATCAACAAGCCTTTATTAAGCCCCTATTATGTTCTAAGAACCCTACAAGGCATTAGGGATACAAAGAAAAAAAGAAACAGTCCTTCCCCTCAAGAATCTTATATTCTAGCCAAGGGAAACAGAGAGAGAGAGGGAGAGAAAGAGAGAGAGAGAGAGACAGAGAGAGAGAGACAGACAGACAGACACACAGACAGACACACAGACAGAGACAGAGACAGAGAGACAGAGAGAGAGAGACAGAGAGACAGAGACAGAGAGACAGAGACAGACAGAGAGAGACAGAGAGAGAGACAGAGACAGAGACAGAGAGAGACAGAGAGAGAAGTTTCTTATAAGGTAGATTTGGGGGAAAGGTACTAGCAGCAGCTGGGGTTTCAGAAAAGGTCTCATATAGAAGGTGGCACCTTACCTGGACCTTAAAGAAAAAAAGGAATTTCAATAGAGGTAGAGTTGAGAGGGAGGACATTCTAGGCATGAGGGATAGACAGTAAAAAGACACAGAGAGGGGACATAGAGGGCCAGCTATGAGGAACAGTAAGAAGGTCGAGTTTCACTAGTATAGCGTTTGGGGCCAGATTGTGAAGAATTTAAAATGTTAGTCATTTAACAAGCATTTAATAAGCAATTACTTTGTACAAGGCACTGTACTAAGCCCTGCTAAGGCAAGGGGTTTTTTTTTTAAGTTTTTGCCTTCAAGGAGATTATAGTTTAATGAGGAAGCAACATATAACTATGTGTGTGAATGCACACACACATATATGCATATATAATATATACATACAAGATACATACAGAGTAGATAGAAAATAATCTGAGGAAAAGGCTGGGTTAGGAAGAGAGAGACACTAGGAAAAGGTCTTCTGTAGAAGGTAGGATTTGAATTGAATCTTAAAGAAAATCAAGAAAACTAAAATGCAGAAATGAGAAGGGTATTCCAGGCATAGGGAAGAGAGGAACAGATATTTGATCCCAATGGTAATAGGGAGCCCCTGGAGTTTATTGAGTGACATGATCTTTCCACTCTTTAGGAAAATCACTTAGGCAGCTGAGTGGAGAATGGATTGGAGAGAGGGAGGGATACTTGAGGGAAGGGGGCCAATTAGAAGGCTACTGAAATAATCCAGGTAAAAAAACAAATATTAACCTGAACTACAAGTGATAACTATGCAGCTAGGTGTTGCAGTGGATAGAGCACCAGCCCTGGAGTCAGGAGGACCTGAGTTCAAAACCGGCCTCAGACATTTAACACTTAGTAGACGTGTGACCTTGGGCAAGGCACTTAACCCCAATTGCCCTGCCTTACCCACCTCCAAAAAGGAAAAAAAAGAAAGAAAGAAAGAAATAATCTGGCCTCAGACACTTCCTAGCTGTGTGACCCTGGGCAAGTCATTTAATCCTATTTGTCTCAGTTTCTTCATATATAAAATGAGCTGGAGAAAGAAATAGCAAAGCACTCCAGTATGTTTGCCAAAAAACACCAGATGGGGTTATGAAGAGTCAGAGCAATAACAAAACCTCCTGAATCCAGGGTCAGTGCTCTACCCAATGCACCACCTACCTGTCCCTAACAAACAATATTAATTGCTAAATTGTGTGCATTAGTGTCCTTTTCTTCTAGCTCTGTGTTCTACTCATAATTACATTTATTTTCAAGCCTTTCTTATCTCTCCTACTTGATTAAAAACTCCTTGAGAGCAGCTCTGAATCTCAATTTAATTCAAATTCATCAAACAGCAATTAAGGATCAGCCAACTCTGTGCAAGACATGGATCTCAGCACAGGAGATGCACAGACAAAAATGAAACAGTTCTTGCCTTCAAGGAGCTTACATTCTGCTGAGAGGATCTAATATGTATTAGAAGCAAGTAAATGCCAGGTATATACAAAAAAAAATTCAGGATGGAGAGAGCTAGCAACACCTGGAGGGCTCAGAAGGGCTTCCTATAAGAGGTGGCACTTGGGCAGAGTTTTGAAGGAATTTAAGGATTCTAAGAGGCAGAGAAGATGAGGAATATATTCCAGACACGGAAGACAGCCTGTGAAAAACAATATTTGGGAAAAAGTTATTGTCGTCCAGCTGTATCAGTCATGTTCGACTCTTCATGACCCCACTTGTGGCTTTCTTGGCAGAAATACTGAAGTGGTTTACCATTTCCTTCTCTAGCCCATTTTACAAATGAGGAAACTGAGGCAATCTGGGTTAAATGACTTGCCCAGGGTCACACAGCTACTAAGTGTCTGAGGCTGGGTTTGAACTCATGAAAAGAAGTCTTCCTGATTCCAGGCCTGATGTTCAATCCACTGCACCATCTAGGGGACAGTCAACAGGTCTGTTTGCCTAGAACTGCCAAAAAGGAAGGAATATGAAATGCAAGTGGAAATGTTATGTGGAAGTAGAAGTGGAAAGCACATGGAGAACAGATTTTACCTTCTAGGATGAGTATTTTATATATTTTATCTTAGAGGCAATAGGGAACAATAAAAGATTTCAGAGGGAGGGATAGCATGGTTAGTTCTGGTATTTTAGGAATCTCAATTTGGTTGATATGTGGAAGACAAAATAAGGAAAATATGATTTTCCCTCTGTCTATTGCTAATAACTAAGTCTGCTTCAATTGAGTAATTTTGTTTTCTTTCTTTTTTTTTTTCTTGAGACAATGGGGGGTTAAGTGATTTGCCCAGGGTCACACAGCTAGTAAGTATCTGAGGCTGGATTTGAACTCAGGTTCTCTTGACTCTAGGGCTGGTACTCTCTCCAGTGTGCCACCTGCCACCCCACAATTGAGTTATAAATACAGAATTAGCTCCCTAAGTGTTTACCCTTCTGCTCCTGGGAAGTGAGCTCTGTTTGCATCCTCTCTTTGAACCCAAAAGAGAGTCCTCTTCACATGCTAATGACCATCTCTTCTAAGACTTCTCCCAGGGCCTCGGATATTCTTCTAAGTTGTTGGGCAGAAGGAAGAATAATACATTTAGGAGGAAGTGCCAGATACTAGAATTGTGGTATTTCAGAACTGAAAGGAGAACTTAACAATCATTTAGTCCATTCTTCTCATTTATAGAGGAGAAATATAGTTTAGTAAATGGGTTCTTAACCTTTTTTTGTCATAGACCCCTTTGACAATCTGGTAAAGTCTATGTTCTTTCTCAAAATAATGTTTCTAAATACATAAAATGAAATACATGGGATTACCAAGGAAACCAAAGGTTAGTGAAAATAAAGATTCTTTTTTTTCTCATCCAAGTTAATGGAACCCCTAAAATCTATCCACAGACCCCTCATGGGTCTGTGCCCTCCAGGTTAAGAGACCCTATGCTAATGAAAAAACCTCAGAAATTGCAAGAAAACCTGGGTTCAAGTTTGATTCTAGATAGACTGACTGACTGACTGACAAAGCATTTAAGTGCTATCATGTGTCAATGACTGTGTTAAACACTGATGATACAAATAGAAAGAACAAAGGAGTCCCTAACATGAAGGAGCTAAAGGAGAAAGAAAACACATTAAAAGGGGACACCAAGGCAGGGAGGTAAATAATCAGAGAGCATGGAAGTCATGTGGAGGCCTAGTTCCAGGCAAAATCAGACAAAAGTTCACCTATCAGAGTCAGGGAACCAGGGTTAGAGTCTGAGGTTAAAATACAGATGCATGAAGGGGAAGATGAGAGTAATGTCAGAGTATGGACAATATGATGAGGAAATGGGCAAGGAGTGGCACTGAGGTCTGGTTTGAGGTAAGATAAGATAACCTATTATAGCTAAGGGCCCCAGCAGTGGAATCCAAGAATTTGTACAGGGTGTAGGGAGGGAAGATAAAGATGATGGCAGAAGTGTAGAGAGTGGTAAAGAGATGGCTGGAAACCCTGCTTGTATGTTCTATGCAAATAATTTGGCCTCTCTCAACCTCAGTTTTTTATCAAAAAACTAGGGTTAATTTATATACATTACCTATCCCACAGGACATTCACATGGAAAGCATTTTGCAAACCTTAAATCAGAGCTATATAAATGTGAGTTCTTACTACAGGTGGGAAAACTGATCCAAAGAAGGACCAGCTTGGTCCAAGGTTCTTTGCATTAGATCAAGCTGCTTCCTATTCAATAGCTTCTTCCTGGTAGTCTTTGGGTCCCAGATTCAAGAGACAGACAAAACAGATGAGCATATATAGCACAAAGTAGAGAACTGGTCATTATTGCGTTAACTTTTTTGTCATTTCAGTCATGTCTGGCTCTTTGTGATCCCACTTGGGTTTTCTTGGAAAAGATACTGAAGTGGTTTGCTGTTCCTTCTCCAGTCCATTTTACAGATTGAGGATAAAGGCAAACAGGATTAAGTGACTTCCCCAAGGTCACACAGTGTCTGAAGCCACATTTGAACTTAGGTCTTCCTGACTCCAGGTCTTGCACTCTATTCACTGGGCCTCCTAGCTGCCCTGAGTTAATGTAGATCCAATTAAATAACTTGGGCATCTCTAAAAATAACCATTTGGGGCAATGATAAGAATTAACCATCTTTACTGATCAAGTGAACCAGTTTATTATCTGAGTTCACATTGTTTTCTGTATTGACACAGCCCCAGCTTACCCCTGATTCTGGGGAAACCAAAGTGGCTTTCAGCTGCCCTAATTAGTATTAGGCTTCAAGTTCTATTTTCAGACTGTCAGCCTGAGATGGCTAGCAGAACCCTGAGATGCCACCATTCTACATTGGCAGTGACCTATAACACCCCATCTTTGGGAGGTGTCAACACTTTATTATTTAATTTCATAACACCTTCTCTTAAAAGTGTTGTGTGTTATATGTGGACTTTTTGAAAACTAAAGAAAATCCAAGTTTTATTTTGAGGACCTTTTAAAAATGTCATGAGACCCTTTGAGATCATTGGATACACTCAGTAGGGGTTCCAAAACAAGGGAAGGAAATCACTAACCAAAACTAGTCCCAGGTCAAGGCATTGGAGCAGGTTCTAATTCCAGCTCTGCTGCTAGCCAGCTGTAAGACTGGGTAAGATACTTTTCCTTCTCTACAAAATGGGGAAAATTTGCCTGTGCCTTTTCCTTCTCACCGGGTTACTGTGAGACTCAAATGGGAACATATGGGTAGAAGCACTTTGAAAACTGTAAGGAAGGATATAATTGTAGGAATTTGTTATTATTGCCTTTCCAGGCTTATTCCTGCTACCTACTCATTCTCACTCTACTCACTCTAAGCTCAAGCCAAAAAAGACAATTCTTTATTTTGCTCTGTACTTTCTTGTTTCTTCTTACAGTGTTTCCTTTGTCCTCTCTCCAATGGTTAAATTACTACCCATTCTTTAAAACTGAAATCAAATGCTACCTCCTCCAGGAAGTCTTCCATGATGCTTCCCTCTTGATGCCACATGGCACTTTGTTTTGTGCATCTCCATTACTCTCTTCTATATTATTATCATGATCTATATTATATCTATATTATACTTTCCTATATTATTATGCATTGCAGTTATCTTTAGTGGTGCTGTTTTGGGGTTTGTTTGTTTTTTTAATCTCTTTTCTAAGAGTAAGTTCCATGACAGCAGTGATCTTTGCTCTGCATACACTTAAGAAATTTGTTGGGGGGGGGGGGGCGCTAGGTGGCACAGTGAATAGAGCACCGGCCCTGGAGTCAGGAGGACCTGAGTTCAAATCCAGCCTCAAACACTTATCACAAAACTAAATAACCGTTTGACCTTGGGCAAGTCACTTGACCCCAATTGCCCTACCTTCCCCTCTCCAAAAAAAAAGACATAGAAATTTGTTTGGCATGAATGACTAAGTGGACTAAGTGAGTGAGTATTCAGAGAAACCTCAAATATTCTCTGGTTCAACATCTTCACTTTACAGAGAAGACACCTGAGACCTAAACTTGCCCAAGGCAAGTTAGCATTCAGTTGTTGTTCAATTGTGTACAACTCTTTGGACTCCATTTGGGCTTCTCTTGGCAAAGATACTGGAGCAGATTTGCCATTTCCTTCTCCAGCTTATTTTGCAGATGAGGAAACTGAAGCAAAGTTAAATGACTTGTACAGGGTCACACAGCTAGTAAGTGTCTGATGCCAGTTTTGAACTCATGAAGTAGGGTCTTTCTGATTTCGTGGCCAGAACTCCGTGCACTATAGCGCCACCTCGCTGCCCTTAGCATCCAGTGACTAACTTCCCATTCAGGGTCTTCCCATTACCCAAGTGTGGAATTATCTATGTTGGTGTCTTATCCCAACCTATTAGACTGTAAGGTCTTTGAGGTTTGGGATTGCAAATTAGTTAAAACTTCCTCTTCCCCCCCCCCCACCCCCAGCACAGTGCAAGACTTCATAGGGAATAAATGATGAATGAATTTGCCAAATTGTTGAATTGTTATTCAGAAAAAAGAAGAAAAGCCTGTCTGTTGAGGGGCAGACACAAACAAGGGAAAACCACCAGGGGAAAAGAACTCATTCTAACTATTTAGCTGGTGTCCCAAAGGCTCAGCTTGGGCGAGTTCCCGGTTGCTAGGAAAGGAAAATGCTATCAGATCTCAAGTCTGTCCCTGTGTGGAGGTCTGCAGGAGTACAGAACGCTAGAAGCTGAAAGGATACAGTCTGGCTGTCAGCAACTCCAGGACCTACCATCTTCACTCTCCCCTGGAAACAAATGGAAATAAATGACAGGCAGAGAAGGGCAAACCAGGCTTCCAATCAGAATGAAATAATAGGGAAAGCAGCCCAGAAGCAATGCAAAGTCATGACTGAGGGGACAGAAAATCTTCCACTGCAGCAATGCTAATTCTCCCAGTGGTGCATTGTGGCTAGGACCTTAGGGCTAGAGCTGGTCTGAGTCCTCAGCAGAGCCCCGCAAAGCCTTGAAGGGACTGATCCAAGAGCTGTTTGCCCTGTTGGTTCTAAGCGCACTATCATTTATCTTTTTTCTTCCTGTCTCTAAATCAAAACCAACCTTCATGAATGGCAGCCCCAATGGCCTGCAGAGCATTAGCCTGGTGCCAAGAAATGAAAGCCTGGGACTCAACAAAGGACTGGCAGGAGGTAGAAATATCATTATTTTCGGGGATTAGAGCAAAGAATAGAAGCATTTCTTCTCCATCTGGGGCAGAGGGGATACCATTTGTCAACATGTGAGACTTGAAGGATCAGAGACTCACAAGGATCACATAATTTACAACTATATGTGACCATACAAATCATTTAATCTAACCACACACACACACACACACACACACACACACACACACACTTTAAAGAAGGACAAAGTGAAGAGCCCAGAGGAGTGAGACAAAAGACAAGCCAGAGTCCTACTGGTAACAAAAAGAAGATCCTGAATTGAGCCTCCCTTTTCAATCAAGTGGACCCATCTGCTGCCCCTTGTTAGGATTTCCCTACTCTCAACATTCAGCAAGTACTTTCAAAGTGTCAGTTATGTGAATTATAAACTCCTTGAGGACAGGGTACCTGAACTTTGTATATCCCTAAGCACCTACAGTATTTTATTCAAAGTACCAAAAATAATGAATCTTTTATTATTTTGGTATGGCAGCTCCCTCTTTCTTCTCCACAGTTTAGCAGGCTTGTTTATGAGTTGCTACAGCAAGATAACATTTATTATCTAGAAGCCAAATATATATGGTCAAGCTCTGTAGTTTGTTTGTGTAAGTTTTGTTCAAGGAACACATCACTAAGCCTTCCCAGGATAGCACTCTAAGGCTAGATTTTAGCCCGGATCCCCTGAGGGAAGACAGAGGTCCACTGAAGAGAGAAAAGGTGTTGTCTTAATGGTTTATTACCAACATAATATCTATAAAAACCTGAAAAGGTCAAAGGAAGAGAGGGATTCTGGGATCAAGCTGTGTTGATATGACTTAACATTGAGTTGGAGATAATGTTGTATAATGGAAAGAACATCTGACAATTTAATTCAATATAGGTATTTATTAGCCCCTATTGTGTGCAAGACACTATTCTAGACTCCAGAGATACAAAAATGAAATACAGTTCCTTTCTTCAGTAGCTTCACATTCTCCTGTGGCATTGTGGGTAAGGAATAAAAGCCCTAGATTCTACTCCTTGTTCCACTGCTACTTAACTGTTTAACCTCAAGCAAATCATTTTCCCTCTTAGGCTTCAGTTTCCCCATCTGTAAAATCAGGAAGTTAGACTAGATGATCTCAAAGGTCTTGTCCCATTCCAACATTCTCTGTCCTAAAGTCCCATCTAGCTCTGGTCTTCTACTATATTATATTTATTACATTACACTTATATCTATATTATATTATACTATATATTATAATTTAGTATTAGTAAGTACTCTGTAATTATGAGTAGGTATTATGTGCCTAGACCTGTGCTTGGTAGCAGAGTGGGGCAGGAGGAGGAGCAAGAGGGAGAAATGGAAAAAAAAGTATTACACAGTTCCTTTCAAAAAGCCTATAGTCTCTTTGAGGGGAAAAAAGACTAAGATAAGTGAAACCATTAGAAAACCATACAGGGTAGGATATAACAGTGCTTATACTGTGTAATATAGTTTCTAAGGGAGGAGTACAGGAAGAGATTAGAAAGGCCTGGAGTAGTTGGCCAAAATGTTCTAGGAGAGGTGAGACCTGGTCTAGGCCTTGAAAGATTATACATTTAGATAGGCAGAGGGGAGGGAAAAAGTCAAAGGTCAAAAGTCAAATAAACTGTCTCAACAAGTAACAAGTCTCCTGGTTCTGGAGGTTGGGGCTACCACTTATCAGGAAAGAAATAGAGAGGATTCCTGTTCAGGTAAGTGTGTCCTCTGGGGTCTCTTGCCAAATTGGGATTCTGTATCCTGCTTAGGCAAGAGAAGTATGGGAGCAAAGACAGAGTCAAGAATAAGCCTGGAGAGGAGGGAAGGAAAAGATTGTAAGGCAAACTTGATTAAAACAAAACCAGGGAGTCTTTAGGCAAAATTGAGAATTACCAAGGAAAGAACAGGAGCATTGCGGGCTAAAGTTTGGGTCTAAAATATAACACTGCAGCACTCTCTTCAGGAAGAATCTGTTAAGATCTCACATCCTACCAGGCTGAGGGAAATTGAAGGCATATCAAAGATCCAGTATTTTCTTGGGAAGCAGCACCAGATTAGAAACTTTGCAAATATCCTCTAATCAAACAGGAATTGTATTTCTGAAAAAAAAAAAAAAACACTTGCATGGGGAGAGTAAGGAAGTCCAAATAGGAGGGACATGGGTAAAAGGAAAACTCTAGGCTCACTATTAAAATGAGGTGACATGTGAGGAAACTGAGTCTCAGAGCTGGAAATGACTTCCCTGGGGACACTGAGAGCATGGGATGAGAGAAGATGGATCATAGACAGGCAAGAGTTGGAAAGGACCTCAGAAACCATCTAGTTTTAAACTAATTGCCCTCTATCAGGAATTCCCCCTACTAAGGCTCCACAGTTTCAAATGGTCCTCCCTGCCCTCCATTATACTATGAAACAGCTCTGATAGTTAGGAAGATCCCAAAACATAATAAAGCAGTTTCTAGGTACTTCTCTAGGGACCAGCAACTAAGATTTTACCTTTAGAGTCCTCATCACAATATTCAAATCACTTTTATATATAGTCTCCATAGTTCTTAACCCATTGCCTGTGGGATAGATTTCAGTGGGTCTGTGAAGCTGGACGGGAAAAAATTACATCTTTATTTTCACTGACCTTTGGTTTCCTTTGTAATCCTAAGTATTTTATTTTATGCATTTAAAAAAAATTATTCTGAGACAGGGGTCCATTGGTTTCATCAGACTGCCAAAGGGGTCTATTGTTGAGTTGTTTTTAGTCCTTTCTAGCTCTTCTTGACCCCACTTGGGGGTTTTCTGGGCAAAGATGCTGGTTTGCCATTTTCTTCTCCAGCTCATTTTACAGATGAGGAACTGAAGAAGACAGGATTAAGTGACTTGCCTAGCACCACCCAGCTAACAAGTGTTCAAGGCCAGATTTGGACTCAGGAATGACTCCAGGCCCAGTACTCTGTCCACTTTACCACCTAGCTGCCGCTAAAGGGGTCTATATCACACAGAAAAGATTAAGAATCCTACATTTCTGGATAATATCCTAGCAAGGAAAATTTTGGGGGAGGGAAGTGTATGCCCCTAGATACTTGTATTTGATTCTGTCTGTCTGAATTATGTTACAGGAAGGGAGTGCTTTTACAGTGGAAATTATTTAATGAGTTTACAACATATTCTCATTTACCATTAATGATTCATTTATATAGTGCTTCACATTTCACAAAATATTTGTTTCGCAACCTGGCTATGAGGTAAATAGTACAATTGTTATTATATTCATTTTACAGATGAGAAAACTGAGATGCAGAGAAGTTAAGTGACTCACTGAAAGTCACAAACAATAACCATGACAGGTGGGGCTGTGTTCATTTCATTATTCTATGCTTCATTTGCAGCTAAAGCTGTTCTAGAGTAATAATCTAACTTCTTAGACATTATAAGTCCATTACATCCCTAATTTCATAAAAATTCTAGAACTTTAGACTTAGAAGGAATTTTTTTGATCATCAATCCCTTCATTTTGGAAAGAAAGCAAGTCATTTAACCTCCTTGAGTGTTGGTTTCTTCATCTATAAAGGAAGGTAGTTAGACAAGATGATCTGTAAGGTCTGACACAACTCAAGATCTATGTCCCTGTGAACACAGACTATCTGGGATAGAATAGATAAAGTTATTTAGTCCAACCCTTTCATTTTACTGATGAAGAAACTGAATCCCAAAGAAGTAAGATGAAATGCCCAAGGTCATGCAGAAAATCAACAACTTTATTTTGTGTAGACACAAAAAGAAACTCTCTGCTGGTTGCTGAAAAACCTTTCCAGGTCTTCAACAGATGTAAAAACATTATGCCAAGCATGATTTTTTAAGAGAATTTTTCTGGATACTTTTTCTATTTTTGCTTTCTGAGCAAAGGAAAAGAATGATGGAATGAAGGAGAAAGGAAGGAGGAGAAGAAGGAAAATGTAGGTGGGGAGGAGGGAGGAATAGTAGGGAGAAGGAAAAGAGGAAGAAAGAAAGAGGAAGAAGGGAATGAGAGGAGATGGCAGGAGAAGGGATGAAATGGGGAAGAGAATAGGCAAGAAGAAGGGAGAGGAAGGAGAAGGAAGAAAAAATAATAGGGGGAACGAAAAAGAGGAGCGGAAAGGAAAAAAGGGGAAGAAGGAAGAGAGAAAGGGAAAAGAAATAGAGAAGAAAGTAGAAGGATGAGAGGAGGGTAGGATTGGGAAGGGTAGGGGAAGGAAAGTGGAGAGATAAAAGAAAGGAGGGGAGGTGGCAGAAGAGGAAGAGAGAGGAAGGAAACAATGGGAGAAGGGAGAGGAGAAGGAATAAAGGGAGAGTAGGGAAGACGAGAGAATGGGGAAGAGAAATTGGAGGAAGTAAAAGAGGGAGGAGGGGAATCTGTAGGGGAAGAAAGAGAAGGAAAAGAGAGAGGAGGAGGAGGAAGACAGAGGAGGCAGAATAGAATAACGGAGGGGAGGGGAGGAAGAAGATTGGGAGCAATGAGGAAGAATGGGGACGAAAGGCAAAACAGAGGGAGGGAAAGAAGGCAGAGAGGAAGAGGAAGGGGAAAGATGGGGGTGGAGGAGGAACGAGAGAGAGGATGAGTCAAAAGAAAAAGAGGAAGAAGGATGAAGGGAGAGGGAGAAAAGAAAGGCTGGGAAGATATGGAGTACAGGGAAAAAGACAGAATAGGAAGGAAGAGTGGGAAAAGGAAGGAAAGAAAAGAGGAAGGGAGGGGGAAGGGAAAGAACAGGAGGAAAGACGAGGGAGGAGAGAAGAAAAGGGGGAGCGGAGAAGGGGGGGAAGGAGGAGGGCGGAAAAGAGCTAGGGAAAAGATGAAGAGGCTGAGAGAAGGCTAAGCAAAGAATGGGGTAAGGCAAAGGAGCGGGGAAGAAGAGGGAAAAAGAGAAAAAAAGATGGAAGAAGAGGAGGAGGCAAGAGGAGGGAGGATGAACAGAGGAGGAAGGGAGGAAAAGAGAAGGGAGGGAGGAGAAAGAAGAGGAAAAGATGAGAAAGTGGTAGAGGAGAGGAAGGAGGGAGGGAGGAGAAAAGAGAGGAAGGAGGAGAGAAAGACGGGAAGGGGAGGAAGGGCGACACACACCCTTCAGGTGGCCCAGTGATTTCTCACCTCCCCAGCGCCCAGCTCCAGCTCGCTCTCTGCGGGGTCGGCCGAGAGAAGCCAGAGAAGCGCTGATCCTCAGGCTCCTACCAAGTCCCAGCACTCACTGGCTCCGCTCCTCACCCCTAACAACTTGACACTGAGCAGCAGCAGCAGCAGCGCCTATGCTGAACCAGCGGCGGTGAGCAAAGCAACAGTTTCCAGGGGAGGAGACCTGTCCGGGACAGGGACCCGCGGTGAAGCCACTAGAGCCGCGCTCCGGCCAGTGACCTGGGAAGTGGTCCCACAGTCTTGGAACACTCCGGGGGCTGGGGTCAGTGTCACATCCTGGGAGCTACGAGCTAGGAGTTCGGAGCCAGGAGCGGGGATCTAGCTAGGGAGCGGGTGGGTCTGCATGCCTACGCGCATCCCGCACTGCTGGGGATGGGGGTGGGGGGGGAGCGGAAGAGGGGGGTGGTGAAGGAGCCCGCGGACGCTTGCCAAGAGCCCACGCAGGTGTGAGCACGTGCTGGGAGGGCTGAAGCAGCCCGGCAGTCCGAGCGTCAGGGCCCTGGGAGCAGGACAGGCTCTGGTCCCTGGGCGCTGCCCCCTCAAACACTCCCTCCCTCCTCTCTCCGCGCTCAGTCCCCAGCCTCTTTCCCCCTCCCTCTCTCCCCCCTCCCCCAAGCCTGCCTCCACGCTGGAGCTGCGGCTCCCTCCCAGAGCAGTGCAGAGCCGAGCCCGGAGCAGAGCAGAACCAAGCGGGGCGAGACGAGCGGGGCAGGGTAGGGGCACCCGCCGCATCCCGGAGACCACGCCCGCCGTGGCTGGAGCCTCTCTGGGAAGAAGCTGGGAGCCCTCCAATTCACCTCCTCCTTCTCCTACGCCGAGCATAAACCGGGAAAGTTTTCCCGCGGGTAAGAAGCTGTTCCCAAGACTAGAGAAGGGACAAGGAGGGTGGTCCAGGCGTCTGACCCTAATTCCGCGTCCCCCAGTCCTCACATCTGACCTTCTGGACCTTAATATCACAATATCTGATTACCCGGGATCTCGATCATTTAGAACTTTTGGGGGATTGGGGTGGACGTAGGAAAACCACAGATTTGGTGACATCCCCCCCCCCAGGCCTCTGAAATTGGAGGCTGCGGTTTTCTTAGGTTTGATAGTGGCCAGAGAAAGAAACTTGTGATTTCAACTTTGAGCAGGTGACCACCTGCGCTCTCATCCTGTCTTTATCTCGGGTGGCAGAGCTATCAGCCTGTCCAGAGGTATTTATCTTTGTGCACATTTATTGCTAGATCCTTCCCTTTCAAGGTTTTTTTCCCTTGCATTTTTACGGTTGACCGTGGGGTTAGCAGTCTTTCCTCTAACTACTTGATGTTAAGATTCGAGTTCCTGCAAAAATAATCCCGCCATCCTTTCGGATGGTTTGGATTTAATTTAGCTGTTGTGTTTTTACCCCACGTTCTTGTCTGTCTAGTTGCTGGGTAAAATGGGGTCTTTACATCCAGATTTCCAGAAAAAGAAGGCATGCGCTCTCTCCCAACCTTGAGTGAGCCTTTTCTCCTGGGTATTTATTTCCCCTGAAGATGAGAAGACAACCGTTCTCAGTGGGGGACAGGTGAGGGAATCGAGCGCGGTGGAGCTGATTTGGTTTGCTAGATGCGACTTTGGGAAACTTAGAATCTTACGATTGTTGGTACTGGAAGGAACCTTTGATCATAAAATATCAGATCTAAAAGGGACCTTAGAGCGAAAGGTATTAATTAGCACTCAAATGGACTTTAGGGATCACCTAGTTTAACCTCCTTATTTTACAGATTAGGAAACTGGAGCCCAGAGAGGGGAAGTGATTTGCCCAAGGAAGGGCTCCCTTTCAGGGTGATCTGCCCCTGTGGAGAGCCCAGTTTGCAGAGTAGGGGAAAAGCTTCGGTTGTTAGCGTAGTTGTTGTAGAAGAAGTAAACAATGGAATAGCCGGAAAAGACTCCTATCTTTAACTGTTACCTGAGATTTCTCACTGCTCCAGGAAAAGGGCTGTATGTTAAGTCAGGGTTTGAGGGCAGCCTCACGTAGTTGTGAGGAAGGCGTAGGCAACTGTTAGTCAGTAGCCAAGTCTGCAGATCTGGGCAAATGTTTATGAATTAAAGATTTTCTCTTCTCCTAAATGAATAGATTTTAAAATCTACTTTAGACCATCTTGTTTTAGACCCACCCACCCCCAAAAAAAATTCTTTGCATTTTGTAAATATGAATCATATGCAATTGACTTATCTGTGTATGTATTGTGCCCCTAGAAAAATGTAGGCTTCTTGTAGGCAAGAGTTGTTTTCACTTTTGTCTCTGTGCTATCTCCAGAGCCTTGCACAACATATGAGTTGCTCATTGCGTGCTTGTTGAATTAAAGTGCTTGTTGAAGGCCTTGGTGGAAAAGACAGCGTCTGAAAAACCTTTCATGATATAAATTGAGAAAACAGTGAAGTGAGAGTTCAGAAGACCTAGGGTTATGCCACTAAGTCGCTGACTGCATAATCTTAGACACACCCTCCTATGAGTATCAGTTTCCTGGTCTGTAAAACGGGAGAGGTGGACCAGCTAACTATCAAGACCTCTCTGCTCTTTGCATCTATGTTTGAATATAATATGAAAGATTTCAACAGGATGGTTTTCATGGTGACCAGCTGTGGTGTGAATGTGGGGCTTCCCCTTGTGCTAAACCCAAGTTCAAAAAACTGTTGTTTACCTGAGTTTGTCCGGTAGAGAGTCCTGGGGAGAAGTGGGAGAGAGGAGAGTGATAAAAGAGATAAAAGAAGAGATCAAGCCTTGATTTGGTGTGCATCTATCCTCTTAATGTTACATGAGGAAAATCAGAAATATTGGGAAAAGTTTGTCATGAAAGAGAATTCAAATCAAGGTAGCACACTCTTTGAGTAAGAATGAACTTGGATAAGTCTAGACTAGTTTGAGAGGAAGGATTTAAGACTTAAAGATACATGCTATCAATGGAATGAAGTTAAACAAAAGACCAGCTATATTTGAGGCTCTGTGCTAGACATTGGGGATTTAAAAAAAAAAAAGTCCCTGACCTCAAGCAATTTATCCTGCTGGGGATAAAACTAGTATACTGAGTAATAAATACTAGGTGATTTGAATCAGTGAAGCAAACAACCAGCATTTATCAAACGATTAACTTCGTGCCAGGCACTGTGCTAAGTGCTAATTAACTTAGACTAATGTGAAATAGGTCTTGCCCTCAGGGAGCTTTTATTCTAAGGCAAGAAGGGGAGGGATAGAAGAGTAACAAATTGGAGTGGGAGGAGGAAATGAAAGAAGGTGATATCTAAACAAAGCCGTGAAGGAAGAAAAGAAATGCAGAAGGTAAAGGTAAGAGAGAAACATTCCTGGTATTACAGATATGTACTAGAAAATAAAACTGTAGAATTCAAGGAGCTAATATTAGTAGCTAGCATTTATGTAATACTTTAAGGTTCACGAAATACAAATACTAACTCTTTTCATCCTCAGAATTATTTTACAAATGATGAAACTGAGATGATGGAGGTTATATGACTTGCCCAGTTAAATGTATGAGTCTGCATTTGAACTCAGGTCTTCCTGACTCCAGGCCCAGTTCTCTATTTGTTGTGCTACTTAGC
This sequence comes from Petaurus breviceps papuanus, assembly GCF_028583685.1. Taxonomy (NCBI): domain Eukaryota; kingdom Metazoa; phylum Chordata; class Mammalia; order Diprotodontia; family Petauridae; genus Petaurus; species Petaurus breviceps. The sequence goes on along the minus strand of NW_027187360.1, from coordinate 5,216,403 downwards.
TGCCTCTTAACTGATAATCCTTCATGAAGACTATCATAGTTTCTCTCCTACCCCACCCCCACACTCACTCCCTCAGCAGTTAAGGGATATTGCCTCAAAAAAGAAAAAAAAAAACTGCCTTACATTCCATTTTGTATATATTCTGGATGTGTGTATATCGTCATCTCCTCACTAAGAATATAAGTCCCCTGAGGAAAGTGACTTTCTTATTTGATTACCAGCACCTAGCACAATGCCTCTTCTACTTTTTCATGCTTATTGATTAATTCATCTGGAATAGAGTATATGAAAGGAAGTAACATAAAATATCTGGAAAGGTAGGCTGAAAACATAGAGGACTTTATTCTAGAGGTAATAGGCAGACACTGAAGATGATGATATCTGTCTACCACTTAAAATTCCCTTCCCCGAGCAGACAGGATCTAGGCAGAGGGTTTATATTAAAAAGCTGGGAAAGGCAGTAGGTATATGGAAAGAAACAAAGAGGAAATGTAGCAGGGGATCACTGGAAACGGGTTGGGTAGGGAGGAAGGGATTTAACCTTCTGATCCCCCAAGAAAATGTTGATTTCTTCCCTTGTACATATCATATCCCCTGGTCCATATGCCCATTCCAGACACCATTCAGGAAGAATACCGTACATGGAAAAAACCTGTGACCTTGTTCAAGTCACCGGATGCCTTTGATACTCAATTTCCTCATTTGTAAAATGAGACTAATAATACTCTACCTATGTCCCAGGGTTGTTGTGGGGAAAACATTTTGTAAACTTGAAAGTACTATTTTATAGTTCTTGTCATCCTGCATTTCCTAAAGCTCACAAATGTATGTGTAGGAACTGTGAATTCATTCCATCTTAGTGCCTCATCAGTTAGAATGAATGGTTTTCCCCAAGGATGGGAAATCCATAACAGAAAAATCCCATTTTAGAAGATCCATAAAACTAAAGCTACTATATACACCTCTATGAATATACTTTAAGCATCTGGGATTTCACTGCTATCAGAGTCCCCTCCTTTGACCACACCTTTGGAGACAATCTTCATGACTCTGGCTGAAAATAGCATGCCCCTGGCTATTCTTCTGGTGATAGTCACTCTGCTCTTGTTAAGACTAGAGAGCCTGGACTGGGCTTGTGCTCTGAACCTTTCTAGCTTGATGTTGTTCGGTCTTGTCTGACTCTTAGTGACCCCATTTGGGTCTTGGCAAAGACACTGGAGTGGTTTGCCATTTCCTTCTCCAGCTCATTTTATAGATGAGGAAGGTGAGGCAAATAGGGTTAGACCCTGACTTGCCCAGAGTCATATAGCTAGTAAGCGGCTGAGACCAGATTTGAACTCAGGAAGGAGTCTTCCTGACTCCAGGCCTGGTGCTCTATCCACTACACTACCTAGCTGCCCTACTTTCTAGCTTGATAGGAGCTGCTTGAATTTGTGTTCTGCCAGGAGAGAACCTTGAGGACCCAGTATCTTCAACATAGGATCGAAGGATTTAGATTCTGGAAGGACTTCAAAGAACAGTAGTTCTGGCCTCCTCACTTTACCAATGAAGCCCAGAACAGGAAAATTACTTGCCTAAAGTTATACAGCTAGCAAATGTCAAAGACCCAAACTCTGACCTTTTGACTCCAAAGCCAGTGTTCTTTCTCCTGCCTCATGCTGCCTTCCCTCTATGCCATGGTAAAGTAACTAAATGGAATTTTTAGCCCACATTTCTGTGGAGTTTTACAGTTTACAGAGTGCTTTCTCTTTCAAAAACAAAACAAAAACCCACAACCTTTAGACACCTTGTATCCATCTGACAGATGAAGAAAGTAAGGATAAGAAAGATCCCATAACTTGCCCAGGGTCACACTTGTAATATCAGAACTAAGACTTGAAGAGTTCTCCCAGCTCAGCTGTGCAAGGTGGCCCAGTGTTTAGAGTGTCAGACCTGGAGTCAAGAAGACTCATCTTACTGAGTTCAAATCTGGCCTCAGACACTTATTAGCTATGTGACCCTGAGCAAGTCACTTAACCCAGTTTACCTCAGTTCCTCATCTGTAAAATGAGCTGGAGAAGGAAATGGCAAACCACTCCAGTATCTTTTCCAAGAAGACCTCAAATGGGGTCACAAAGAGGAAGATAGGTTTGAACAACAACTCCCAACTCAAAACCCAACAATAATTTCCATTATGTCACACAAATTAAAAAAAAAACCTTCAGTTGTATAATGACACATATTACCAGGCAGTCACTCTCAACTTAGCTGTGTGACCCTGGACAAATCATTTAGTTTCTTTGTGCCTTATTTTCCTCATCTGTCAAACCAAATGATAATAATAGTAAATAGACTTATTATCTTACACTGTTGATATAGGGTCCAAGATAAGATAATCTCATAAGTCTCAAAGTACTATATTTATATATCCATACATGCATATATATATAAACACCCTTCCTCTTCTTCCTCCCACCTTCATAGGCTTTCCATTTTAAATTTTAAGCTGTTGGAAAGTGGTAGTATTAGGGACAACAGGAGAAAAAAGTGATCTTTTGGTGAGAAAAGTAGGGACTTTGGCAAAGGTTTCTCAGAGGTTTCTCAGCCTCAACCTTCTGTCTTGGGAAAGAGGACCATATCATCAAATGGGGGGGTGAAGAGAGGAATGACCCCAGCTTCTTTGATAAGACCTCATGTTTCTTTGAACTCCCTTTGTTGTTACAGTCCTGTTTGACTCTTCATGACCCCATTTGGGGTTTTCTTGGCAAAGATACTGGAGCGCTTTGCAATTTCCTTCTCCAGATCATTTTACAGATGAAGAAACTGAGGCAAGCAGTGACTTGCCCAGGGTCACACAGCTAGTAAGTGTCTGAGGCTGGATTTGAACTCATGAAAATAAGTGTTCCTCATTCTCAGCCCATTACCCTATCCACTGCTCCACCTGGCTGCCCTGGACTCTCTACTGGAACTAGATTAGAAGGGAGTACTAACACAACTTGTACATGTCTTTGAGGAGTTGCCTATTATAATCAGAATGGGTTTGTTGCGCACATTTGCCAGCATTGAACTAGGGCAGCGGCACAGAAAACCTCGTTTGTTTCTATCTGAACCAAAGCTGGATTCTTTTCTCATGTGTTCTTTGAAAGGCAGTGTCCTCATCCACTCACCCAGGACTGCGCTTTGGAAGATTAATATCTTGGCTTTCATAGATTGATACATGGGAGTCTGTAAAGACTAGAATAGTCAAACTGCCTATTCATCACTTCAGAAAGATAAAGACAGTGAGAGGAGGCATAAAGTCAGGATCATAGACCAGTAAGGGCCCTCAGGGGCCAACCCTTTAATTTTCCTAAACTAAATCTTAAACAGGTTGAGTAACTTATCTAAGGTATCATAGTTAATTAATGTTAGAGAGATTTGAACCCAGCTCCCCTGACTTTGGGCCAGTGTTCTTTGTACCGTATCATGCTGCCTCCCACCCTACAATACCTTAGGTCAGGGACATTGGTAACAGTTAATATCAAGATCCTTTCATTGCTATCAAAATTTACTCCATCTCCCCTTGCCTTGGTAGATGAAATCAGACAGGCTGCCAATTAAATTTGGTATCATAAAACATGGAAGCAGCAATGGAAAGATAATTCAATACAGTTCGATAAGCATGTATTACGACTATTCCATGGGCAAGGCATTGTGCTAGACCCAGAAACAAATAAACAAACAAAAATCCCTGCCCTAAAGGAGCTTATATTCTACAGGGTATACAGAAATTTACGTATTTTTGCGTAAAATTTCTGTGTACAGAAATAAGTAAATACAAACTATATACAAAGTAGTGGTGAGGGAAGGTGGGAGAAGGCAAGCAGTACCAACTAGAGGGATCAAGAAAGGCCTCATATAGGTGATGGCCTTTGAGGGGAGCAAGGGATCCTTTCAGAAAGCCTGAGTCTTGGAGGAAGCTAGGGATTCCAAGAAAGCAGGAGTAAGTTGAAGAGCAATATGGACATGGGGGACAGCCTGTACAAAGACACAGAAGTGAGAGCTATAATGGTTTTATACAGGAAATGGCAAATAGGCCAGTTGGCTGGAAGATAAATCACATGGGATGGGGGGGGGGGGGGAGGGTAAGGAGGAGGAGTAATGTAAAACCAGCCTGGAATGGTATGTTGAAGCCAGCTTATGAGGAACATAGGGCACCACCAAAATTATTGAAGGGAAATTGAGGGTGGGGGAAGGAGGGAAATGATAATGTGGTCCAACCTATGCTTTAAGAATGTCCATTTGGGGGGGCGGCTAAGTGGCACAGTGAATAGAGAACTGACCCTGAAGTCAGGAGAACTTGAATTCAAATCCTGCCTCAGACACTTAACACTTACTAGCCGTGTGAACTTGGACAAGTCACTTAACCCCAATTGCCCTTCCAGAAAAAAAAAAGAATGTCTATTTGGCAACTGTCTGGGGGATGAATTGAAGAGGAGAGAGATTCAAGGTATGTGGATCAGCTAAGAGACTATTGCAGTAGCCTAGAAAATATATAATAATGTCTTCAAATGGGGTGCTAACTTTGTAGAGAGATGGGGATGGATGAAGATATACTGTGGAGGCAGAAACAGCCAGACTTGGCAGTTGTATATATTTGATAGGTGAGGAAGAGTGAAGAGCTGAGACTCCAAGGTAGTGGGGCCCTCAATAGAAGTAGGGGAGTCAGGAAGGTGGGCAGGGGAATAGAGTTCCATTGTGGACACATGGAGTTTGAGATGCCTATGTAATGTACAGGTGGAGAGGTTCAGCAAGTAGTCAGTGATGAGTTTCTAGAGCTCAGGGAAGGTAATAGATTTGGCAGTCATCTGCATAGTGATGGTAACCTAGCCCCTAGAGCTAACAGGTTTGCCAAGGGAAAGAGAATGTGGAAAGAGGTAAGGATGCAGGATGGAGCTCTGAGAAACAAAACTTGGATGGTCATCTAGAAAAAGAAACTGCGAAGGAGCTATGAGGCAGGTGGGAGAGGAACCAGGAAAAAGCAGGATCACAAAAAACTAGGGAGGAGAAAGTATCCAGTCATAGCTGGCAATCTAGAATTCCATGAGTGACTTGCTAAGCATCTTGCATCACACTCACACACACACACACACACACACACACACACAGAGTTATTGTCTGTTCCTCTCTCTCCTCTTCCGCTCTCTGTATATTTCTTTTGTGTCTCTGTCTCTCCATCTCTCTCTCCTCCCTTCTTTCTTCCTCTCTCTTGTGCCTCTTCTGTCTCATGTCTGTCTCTGTCTCTCTCACACACACACACACACTCACTCACAAAGAATTAAGGATGGAGCATTAACTTGGAATCTCTTGCCAAGGAGAAGAGAGAAACAAAGGAATCAAAATGTTTTTATGTTTTCTATTAGAAGTTTCCTCAGTTTGTCAAATTAACAGATTGTGGGTTAATTAATAAATTAATAAAATGTAGAACTTCAGAGCTATAAGGAACCTTAGAGCATGGCATGTCAGAACATGTAAGGGATCTTGGCCCTCAGAATGAGAGAAAGAACCTTAGAACATAGAAGGTTAAAAGCTATAAGGGACCTTAGTGATCAAGTTATCCAACCCATTTATTTTATAAATAAGGAAATTAAGACCTATGAATATTAAATAACCTGACCAAGGTCCTACAGCTTGGGAGAACCAGGAACTAGGATCCAGATCTTCAACCTAGTAACTTACCCAAAGCAGAAGCTTACTGTCCTCCAAACCATATTATAATCATAGCACCCAATTTAAAAGACTCATATTGAACTAAAATTAATGCCATTTAACCTGTCTGAACATTTGAAAATCAATTGAAATGACTAAGAAATGAGACAAATAGAAATTTAACTTCTTGGATGGCACTGAAGGCATACGACTTAAGCTCATGGTATGGCCTTTCCCCGAAGTTATATTATAGGAGCATTTTCCTTTTAATCTGTTGCACCAACTGCAACATATAGCCAAAAACCCCAAAGTATGTTCAGCTGTTCTGAACAGTGTAAATCAGAGTTAAATAATTAACTTTAAATGTGTCATTGGGACATGGATGTGACCCAATCCTTGAAAACTCCACCAAGAAAGTAGACCTGGTGTAAACCTCTGGCAGGTCCTATCAAGTTGGAAAGGCTTCAAATACAGATGCATTTTAGGCAGCCTGCCTGTTGTCCAAAGAAGAGCCTAGCTCAGTTCCAAAAGGCTCATCACTGTATTAGGTAGAGTGATAAATTTTTGTTGTTATTGTTCAGTCATTTCAGTCATGTCCAACTCTTTTGACCCCATTTGGGGTTTTCTTGGCAAAGATACTGGAGTAAATTGCCATTTCCTTCTCCTGCTAATTTTACAGATGAGGAAACTGAGGCAAACAGGGTTAAGTGACTTGCCCAGGGTCATACACCTAGTAAGTGTCTGAAGCTGGATTTGAACTCAGGTCTTGAGTCCCAGAAATTTCAAGGTCAGTCCATTGAGAATGGTGGCAAATAGTAGAATGTGAGCATTTCCAGAAGAATACAAGGTCTTAGGAAGCAGGTACTTTACAAAAATATTAGCTCTACATTCCTAGCACTTGGCTTCAGTGCCATTATGTAAGGATAGAAACTGAAACTGGAGTTAAATTGTTATAGGAAACTCTCAGATGAAGAAACTTCTTCTACTCAAGTAAATTGGCACCTTCTCCACCGGCTTAGGAGTTGCCTAGGGCCCTGAGAAGTTAAATGACTTGTCCAAAGTCACAGAGTCAGTATATATCAGAAACAGAACTTGAACCTGGGTCTTCCTGGCTCCAAGACAATTCTGCCTACTATACATTACTGTATAGTAGGTACTTATAAAATATTTATTGGTTTGAATTAATTGAATCTACCTTGGTGGAGAGATTGCCCACCCTGATGAAATCCATGGATCCTTGAAGTATAAATAAACATAGTGTAAAGTTGTCCAGAGCAAGGAAATCTAATTGAGTTGAAGAAACTTGATTGCTCATTATGGTGGCTAGGTGGTGCAGTGGATAGGGCCTGGAGTCAGGAAGACCTGAGTTCAAATTTGACCTCAGATACTTGCTAACTGTGTGACCCTGGGCAAGTCACTTAACTTTGTTTGCCTTTGTTTCCTCATCTGTAAAGTGAACTGGAGAAGAAAATGACAAACTACTCTAGTATCTTTGCCAAGAAAACCCCAAATGGGGTCACAAAGAATGGGACACAACTGCAGTGACTGAACCAACAACAAACAAAAAGGGCTCATTTACCCAGCAAAATAAGGAATAAGGTGAGCCTTGAAGGGTAGGGAAGAGCACACTCCTCCAACAGAGTTCCCCAAAGAGTTGGCTCCTTTTCACCAGTCAGATACTGCGAGAGCCTATAAACTGCCCCCCAAGATGGGGAGGGACTTGGGGGGCATAGCAATAGGTTCAAGCAGTCAATACAAGCCTCCCAGGTAGAAATGAAAACGTGTCATTTGCTGCCACCAAAACTCAGCTCCATGGCATGTGCTGAGCCTGAGAAGCGGGGGCTTAGCTCTCCCTGACTGCCGGAGCCCCACAGCTAGGCTCAAAGTGGGGCAGAGAACACTGGAGTAAACATCAGCACTAGTCTACTAGCCATTCTCTTACAGTCACGGGTCCCTGCCCATGCATCTCTCAAAGATCAGCTCCTCCTGGCACATTCTAGTTGCCACTAGAGGGGCCTGGATTGACGTTTCACTCATAAATTATTTTAAAGTTGGTGTGGAAGGTGGGAGATGGAAATGACATAAATTTTCCCAGGGAAAAGAGTAGAAGAGCAGGGGTAATAAGGCTGTCCTTGGATCAGGGCGATAGGCAGCCCAATTTGAGAGTTGGTGGCCATTTTATACTGGCATTACAGGCCAAGGTTTTCATATATAAAATATACCATCCTAACCATGCATGTCACTACTTACATCTGGTTAAAAAAAATGGCCTGTCCTCAGAGACAACTTCTCAGGGATCTTAGTCATAGCTTTGGGGCTGGGGCTGGGGCGGGGGTGGGGGGGGGCAGGACTTCGGCACACAAAGAGAGCACAAATAGGACTGTCCCATTTTGCAAATGAACAAACTGAGTTTCATTGAGGCAAAGTGACTTATTCGGTCATATAAATAGTAAAAAGCTGAAATCCGTATCTTCTGACTGAGTCTAGCACTCTTTCCCAGACAGATATTTTTTCTTCCCAGGTCCTAAGTCTCACAAACTTCTGTAGTAGCACTTGGGCTCCACAGTCTCCAGCCTGCATTAATCAGGGTGTATCACTCTGATTAGTGACCCATAGCCTCTCTTCTTTCCAAATCTATACAAAGGTTCACCCCCGTCACTAACATTTTGTCACCTACCAACATAATCAGCTCCTTCCTGGAAAGATCCTACCTTGACCAGCCATCACTTTCAACATCAGATTCAGACTCTCTTGACCAAATTTTGGCTTTATCAAGTCCCTACACCACCACCCCTTGCCTGTCCATTTCCCTTCATTGCACTGGTCAAGAAAAGCTCCACTCATCTACTCCTGCCCTCCACACCTTCCCTAATTCCTAAAGATAACACACCCATAACCTTTGCTCCATCCCCATCCTTAATCTCTCTTTTTTTTTCACCCTCATAAGTGAGGCCCAATTCCACCAAGAGCCCAAGGCTAGATGCCTTAGGTACCTTATTAAAATTGGTACTTTAGTGGTAATTAAGGAGAAACTTTGGTCTTGGTATCAGGCTGGGTTGAAGTAGTTATTTTAACGTTTAAGGAACTTTTCATTCTGGTACAAGAGAACTGGTATTGCAAATAATGAGTTTGTCTAGTTAAACCACTTCAGAGATGAAACAAAATCCAATTCCTACACGGATGCATTGGACATCAGTTGAATTGTGAGCTAAAAAGAATTAGCGCCCCAACCTCATTTAGCAAATTACAGTCTTTAGCCATCTCTAGGGAGCCTTGTGCTGGAAGACTGGAATATAAAATATGTATCATCCCTTGGTGAGCTGGTGGCCAGGAACGAGCGTGACTTTTCTTCCATATTAAATTGTCTGCAGAGACAGGATAACTTTTCATAGAGGATGACGATGCTTTAATTCATGACAGGGATGCGCCTGTGATGGAAAGAAATGGGAAATATCTAATTGGGGAAACCATCTGCTGGAAGGAAAACCAGAAGGGTTGAAGCAGTATGAGGCTGAGAAGGAAGAGGTGATTACCATTCTGACGGTTTCCTAAGAGTTCTTTCACTGGCTGTAAAGACAGAACAATGTTCATTTGCCTCTGTCACTGTCCTTATTAGCCAAAATGTCATTTTTCTCCTTTCCATAATGGCAAAGGAAAAATAATTCTAGATCTGAAAAGAAGCATTGTTGATATGAAATGCATAGAATGTGATTGTCCATAGAATCCTGATAGTGTCACCAAAGTCCTGGTTACCATTTTTATATGAAGTCTAAAATATTTGCTGGAAAGTCAGTATTCATAGGATCACGAGATCATAAATCTAGAGCTGGAAGGATTTTAGAGGCCATCTAATCCAACTTCCTGATGTGACAGATAAGGAAACTGAGGCACAGAGGAAGGGAAGTGACTTGGAGTTCAGCATTTCAAAGCAACTCCTTTACAGAGGAGGAAACAGACCAAGAGGAGCTTGAGGTTACATAGGTATTACCAGCAGATCCAAGACTGAAACCCAGGTTTATTGACTTAAAATCTAATACTCTTTTTCATTAATGCCAAACTGGAAAATCCAGCTTTCATGAAAGGTAACGAATGGGACAGCTAATCCATTTTTTAATGTATTCACAATTATTGAAATAGGAAGTATCCCCTTGCGGGTATGACATATTATTGGGTTTACACACACCTTTGGGAACAAAGCCGTTCCACACAGTGAGGCATTCCGGTGCTGACTCTCTCCTTTCATTCTAACTGAGTATTGTAGAACTTGTTTCCACAAGGGACCCAAAAAGGAAATAAAGGTTTTACATTTTTATTCTTACTCTAGAAACTCACCCACTATTTGGGGTCTTTGGTTGCCCTGAGCAAACAGGTTTCCCTCCCAATAACACCAGGACAAGGCATCTGTAAGCCCCTAAACAAGGTCTGAAAATTGCACCCCTTGTGTTACTTTCACTAATTGACATATCTTGGGCTAGAAGGGACCTTGAAAAACTTGTAAGAGTCCAACTTTCATTTTACAAGTGAGTCACCTCAGGTCAAAGGGAGTTTAAATCATCTTTCTGGATTCACAGCGGTAGTTAAGTGTCTAAGGCAAGATTGCAACACACATCTGGTGCCGGAGCTATGACCCTTTCCATGGTACCACTTTGCTTCCCCTTAGATACCCAGAGCCTTCATTGCATTCAGCCATTCTTTCCATTTGACTTCTCCAAGATGATATCTATAAGCCATAGATTCTTAAATTTCCTAGCTTTAAAAATGAATGCATAGGGGCAGCTAGGTGGCACAGTGAATAGAGCACCAGCCCTGGAGTCTGGAGGACCTGGGTTTGGATCCAGCCTCAGACACTTAACACAAAAAACTAGCCATGTGACCTTGGGCAAGTCACTTAACCCCAATTGCCCTCAAAAAAAAAAAGAATGCATTTTTTTTAAATAAAAAAAAGAGAGATAATAAATGGGTAGGACTAGGTGTCCAAGTGCATAGAGTACTGGGCCTGAAGTCAGGAAGACTCATCTTCCTGAGTTCAAATCTAGTCTCAAATACTTACTAAATGTGTGACTGTAGTCAAGTCACTTAACCCCATTTGTCTCAGTTTCCTCATCTGTAAAATGAGCTGGACAAGAAAATGGCAAACCACTCCAGTATCTTGGAGTGATAAGGGAAAACTCTAAATGGGTTCACAAAGAGTCAGACGTGACTGAAACAACTGAATAACAGTGACAAATAAATGGGCAATCTGGGTACTGAACTATATGCTTGAGTAATTCAGAGAACCAGAGGAAGGTCCTCTTCTTTGGACACCTCTATAAATGAGCATGGACTGGGTTCTGGGGTACGGTGAGAAGGTGTGGCTGAGGCATACCTGCACCAGAAGAATAAGCACTACCACCTGGGAAGATTACAGAGCCACTGAGATTCAAACAGGCTCTTTAAAAGTATCTCTGGTTGCATTCTCTTCTTCTGGTGCCCTCCCCCTCCCTCTAATTGTGAACCTTTGGCAACTGCCTATCTCTCATTCTGGTTCTGTAAGCTTTCATTCTCTAGCTTGATTATTTGCTGATAATGATTAGCCTTCTCATGCATGTGGAGAGGGTGAGCTCAAACAAGCACAGGTTTTATTTCTGTTGATCAGTAATCCCAAATGTGTAATCTTGGGTGAGTGACTTCTCTGGGTCTGCGTTTCTTTATCTGCAAAATGAAAGGTTTAGATTATGTCATCCAGCAGAACTGGATGAACCCTAAAACCTTTAGGGAGGAAGCATAGTATAGTGGGAAAAGTATTGGAGGATCTGGGTTTGAGGGCCTAGGTTCAGATGCCAGCTCTGATTCTTATTACAGATGTAACCTTGGGCACATCACTTAATCTCCTTGGTCCCTAGATTTCTCATTCATAAAATAAGGGAGTTGATGGGGCAACTAGGTGGCACAGTGAATAGAGCACCAGCCCTGGAGTCAGGAGGACCTGAGTTCAAATGTGACCTCAGATACTTAACACTTACTAGCCGTGTGACCTTGGGCAAGTCACTTAACCCCAATTGTCCTGCCTTCCCCCCTCCAAAAAGCAAAAAAATAAAATAAAATAAGGGGGTTGGACAGATGGTCCCTGCAGGCCCTTCCAGCTCTGGAACTAGGATCCTTTAAAAAAAAAAAACTCTAGAATCCTAAAAACTAGACAACTTGAACTAAAAGGGACTCTTGGAACATAGAAACTCAGAAAAGGGCCTAAAGCAGGGGCTCTTGACTTAGACAGAGACTGTCAATTTTAGATGATAGATAGATAGATAGATACATACATACATACATACATACATAGATAACCATTTCAATATAATTGAAATTTCCTTTATGACCCTGTATATGTTATTTCATACTTTTAAAAACCTTATTCTGAAGAGTCCATGGACTTCACTAAACTTCCAAAAGAGCCCAAGACTCACACACACCAAGTTAAGAGTCCCTGCTTAATGGTCCTTCAGGTTCTAATGCTCTGTTTGTGTCCTTCAGTGCTTTTCATCTCATGGTGTTGTGTTCTAAGGTACTTTCCAGATATAACATCCTGTGTACTAAGGGTCACCCATAATATAAAATATTATATATTCTATGTTGTAAGATTCCTCCTAGCTTCCACACTCCACCTTCTATATTCTAAGGTCCCTTCCAGCCCTCACATTCTAGGTGACTTTTTGCCCTAAGATTTTGTTGTTCAAGGTCACATATAGTAGAACCTCCAAAACAGTGCTTGTAGTTTAGGCAAATGAATGGAATAATTAGATGCATAAGTAAAAACCACCTTTCAAGTCTTATTTTTCATTGTTCCCCTTCATACAATCTACCATCACACTGACCTTGCCTGTCCTTCACACTCAGTGGCTAATCTCCACTCCCTGCTCCTTTGCACAGGCTGTCTCCCATGCCTAGAATGGAGCCTCTCCTCACGTTGGCCTTTTAGTGGCCCTGGTGAACTTCAAAACTCAGTTCATGCACCATCTCCTATAGCGCTGTGAGTCAGACATTTATAAAGTGCTTACTATGTGGAAGGCACTATGCTATGTGCTGAAGATAGAAGTACAAGCAGAGAGAAACTTTACATTTTCTACTGGGTGAAGGTAATACCCAAAGAAGTGGGAGGTGGGGTAGAGATAGTACCAAAATTCAGGGAATCCGAATACAAGCCAGGATGACTCTGAAGGGTGAAAGATGGCTGGCCTGGGGCCCTTCCTTAAAATGGAGGTTCTGGCAAGATCTGGGGAAAAGGAAGCAACCGCAAGAGCAGAGGGATGCCTTAGGGTGAGAAGGCTGCAGGGACAAAGGGATGAAGCCTTTTTAATTAATCTTTTTTTCTTAATGAACATAACTATCAAACATTTCAAAGTACAAAGAAAAGAGGACCATGTATGAAACTCATTCTGTTACATAAAATCTTTTTTCATGTTTATTCTATTTAACACAGTAGTATCAATACCACCCTACTTACATGTGTCCCCTTCTGAGCTTGACTTATGTATATTTTTTTTTACTGTTTCATTGATGTTCTTTTCTTTCCTCTTTTTTCTTTTCGGTCACTGCCCACCAACTTCCTCCTCCCTCTCCAAAAATAAAGTCCTCCTTTTGTAACAAATCAGTCAAACAAAACAACTCATCGCATTGGCTGCATCTGAAAATGTCTGTTTTGTTCCTCACCTCTCCAGTCCATCACCCCACTGCCAAGAGGTGGGGAAGTATGATTCATCATCAGTATTCTGAAGTCATGACTATCCATTATGCTGAACAGAGTATTGAAGTCTTTCAGTGGTAATTTTTCTTTTCATTATTGTGTTGTTTGTTGTTCAGTCGTGTCTGACTCTTCATGACCCCATTTGGGGTTATGTTGGCAAAGAGACTGGAATGGTTTGCCATTTCCTTCTCCAGCTCATTTTACAGATGAGGAAACTACGGGGTAAGCAGGGTTAAGTGACTTGCCTGGGGTCACATAGTAAGTGTCTGAGGCCAGATTCAAACTCAAGTCCTCCTTATTCCAGGCCCAGCACTCTGTCCATTGCACTGCCTAGCTACTCTTTGATATATATTATGTACTTAGTTTAAGCTTGTTGATTGATTGAGAGGCTGTGCAGTAGTCAGAAGACTGATAGATTTAAATCCCATATCTGATGCTCATATAACTTTAAGCAAATCACTGAACCTTCCGGGTCCTCTGTATCCTCATCTGTAAAGTGGAAGGTTTGCACTAGATGGCTTCTGTGGTCCTTTCTAGTTCTAGAGCTATGATCCTGTGACTCGGTTGCTTCTAAGGTTCCTTCTGGCTCTAAATCTTGGCATCTTGGAAGTACAGTAGATTCAGCATTTGAATTGGAGTCGGAAAGACTTAAGTGCAAATCCTGCCTTGGGTACACACTAGCTATGGACCCTGGGCAAGTTGCTTAACCTTTCTACCCTCAGCATCCTCATCTGTAAAACAGGAAAAATAATAGCACCCACTTCACAGGGTTATTTTGAGGATGAAAGGAAATGACTTATGTAAAGAGATTCGCAAACCTTAAAGTGCTGTGTAAATGCCAGCTTTATTATTATTATCCTATTGATTGATCATTATAAGAAAGATGTGATTTCCCCCCACACACCCTTTTCTTTCTTCCCCCATTACAGATTTTCATTGCTGACCCCCATTCAAGGGATGTTAAGTTACCAAAATGACCCTCTTGCCTGGAGAAAATTCCGATTATGACTACAGTGCCCTGAGCTGCACGTCTGACGCCTCCTTCAGTCATCAGCACACATTCTTTCCTCGATCTGAGACCCTCAAGGGTGTGTTTTATCGCAGAGCCAAGAGACTTCACCCCAAAGACAATGTCCACCAAAGCAGTCAACCAGAAGACCGAAAGAGGCAGATCATCATTAATGTGGGGGGGATCAAGTACCTGCTGCCTTGGACTACCCTGGACGAGTTTCCCCTGACTCGCCTGGGCCAGCTGAAATCCTGCACCAACTTCGATGACATCCTCAACGTCTGTGACGATTACGACGTGACCTGCAACGAGTTCTTCTTCGACCGCAACCCCGGGGCCTTCCGGACAATCTTGACGTTCCTCCGGGTGGGGAAGCTCCGGCTGCTCAGGGAGATGTGTGCCCTTTCTTTCCAGGAGGAGCTGCTGTACTGGGGCATCGAGGAGGACAACCTGGACTGGTGTTGCCGGAGACGATACCTGCAGAAGATCGAGGAGTTTGCCGAGATGAACGAAAGGGAGGATGAGCTTCTGGAGAGCGAGAGCGCAGGGGAGATGGCCGAAGAGACTGGGCTGGGCCAGTGCATGAAGAGGCTGCAGGACATGGTGGAGAGGCCTCATTCAGGCCTGCCAGGGAAGGTGTTTGCTTGTCTGTCTGTACTGTTCGTGACCATCACTGCAGTGAATCTGTCTATCAGCACCATGCCCAGCTTGAGGGAAGAGGAAGAGCAAGTAAGTTCCTTCTAGAATGGGGGAGAATTTACCTGCAGGAAAATCAAAAGACCAGCTCTTTGGTCTTTAGGTCCCTAAGGTCCCATGGATTCATAGCATTATAGGATAGTAGAGATGGAAGGGACTTCAGAGGTCTTTTATTCTAACCTCCCCCATAGGATCATATGTTTAGAGCTAGAAAAGGCCTCAAAGGCAACAATTCCAATCCCTTATTTTACAAATGAGAAAACCGAGGCCTAGAAAAGTTAAGTGACTTGTTCAAGGTGATACAAGCAGTACTTAAGTCAAAGGACCTAGGATTTGAATCCAGGCCCCTCTGCAGATGAGAGGAGTAAATCCCAGAGAAGATAAGTGACTTCTCAACAGTCACACAAATCCATGAGCCTCTCTAAACTCAGCTACCCTGGCTTTTGGACAGTACCTAGTCCATCAGTAGTCCGAGACTCAAAGCCTTTCTAATTTGCAAGAACTTGCCAGGGTATTTGCTTTGCTGATGTGTATTTTGAGAACCCAGAATCACAGCTACACACAGAGGACTGGACTTGGGAGTCAGTCAGACCTGAGTTTTAATGCTACCTCATATAGTTACTAGTTATATGATGTATACAAGTCACTTAACCTTTCTCAGCCTCAGTTTACTTGACTCTAAAATGGGGATAATAGTTGTGCCTAGTTCACAGGATTATTTTTTTTTTGCTTTTTTTTTTGGAGGACAGTTGGAGTTAAGTGACTTGCCCAAGGTCATATGGCTAGTTTTTGTGTTCAATGTCTGAGGCCAGATTTGAACTCAAGTCCTCCTGACTCCAGAGCTGATGCTCTATTCACTGCACCACCTAGCTGCCCCTAGTTCACAGGATTATTGTGAGGAGATAGGATTTTTGTGAGGCTTAAATGAGATAATATATGAAAAGCACTTTGTAAATTTTAAAGTGATATATAAATAAGTGTTAGCTATTAGAAGGAGGGGGAAGACTTCAGTGGAGGAGCATAATTAAAATACAAATTAGGATAATGCATAATAGTTCACATTTATATAATCCTTCACAATTCACAAAGTGTTTTCTTTCTAACGGGTCACAAAGAACTTTCTTGCAACAATTCTAAAGTAGGGAATGTGTCTGTATAACTGTCCCCACTTTACAGAAACTGAGGCTCAAATGGGTTAAAATAACTTCACCCAAGGTTACCCTGCTCAGTGACAGAAAAAGGACTCAGACCCTGTTCTTCTGAATATAAGTCAAGTGCACTGTTTCAATTCAACAAAAAAAAAAAATTCTTAAGTACCTGCTCAATACAAGGCATTATGCTTAGCACTGGGTATAAAAATACAAAAACAAAACAGCCCTATCTTCAATGAGCTTACATTCTACTTGAGGAAGGAAGTGGTCACCTACCCCCTCCCCCAACACACACACACACACACACACACACACACACACACACACACACCCCTCTGCCCAGTGAAAACTAACATGTGAATGGCATTTATCCTTGAGGCAGTGTGCTGTAATGGAAAGAGCACTGAATTTGGTGTCAGGAGTTTCTAAAGCCAAGTTTTGGCTCTATAGACATCCCTTCAAACTGTATACTCTGTGATCCTTTCATTTTGGTTCAGAGGTTTATTAATAATCACTCATTCTGGAAAGGGAGTGTGGCATAGTGGATAGACAGCAGTCTCAAAGTCAGAAAAAACTACATTCAAGTTTGGTCTCTAACAAATATTGTCTCTATGACCTTGGGCATATTCCAGGCAATTCTCTAAGAATATATATATATATTTGGAGGCAGTCGAGGTTAAGTGACTTGCCCAGAGTCAGATAGCTAGTAAGTGTCTGAGGCTGAATTTGAACTCAGGTCCTCCTGACTCTAGGGCCAGTGCTCTACCCACTGGGCCTCCTAGTCTCCTCCTATAAGACCCACAATTGCATAGCAGTTGTCAATCAGGAGTTCCCCTCTATTAAGCTCCTATACCAATTATAGGATTGGTCCTATAATAATAATTTCTGAAGCATGTCAACCATTTATGTGGTGCTTTCCTAACAGCTACCTTGTGAGCACAACAGTACCAAAAAATATCCTTATTTTATAGTTGGGGAAACCAGTTAGGCTCCTAGAGATAACATGATTTGCTAAAGGTCCCACAACCAAGTGCAGAACCAGGATTTGCCCCCAGTGTCCAGACTCTTGATCCACTACACAATGCACCTTCTCTCAGCACAACAGAGAATAGAGCTGTTTTCTTAAGGTACTTATGGCAGACAAATCATAGTTTGCCCTACCTTTATGCCTTTTAAATACCACCAGAGCTAACATTTTCTAACAGCAAGACAGGAAAATCTGTCTGGCCACACACTGTGTTGTAACACATCAAAAGAGAGGAGGGGAGTGCAATGATTTGCCAGCATTCGATGGCAGAACTCCCACTGCTGACATGCACCTCAACACGTTGCCTTAGTTCGCTGCACTTCATATCTTGGTGCCTGACAGCTGACATTCCTCCTCGCTGACGTTGTAGGAATAAATTTCTTTGACACGAGGCAGAAACAATTTCAAGTTCTTTTATGGAATTTGTATTATTCTGGCCGTCTCTGAGAGACTTCATAACTTCAGAAGTTATTTCTATATCTCTCTTCCCAACAAGTTGAATTACTACCTGATACTATGTCCACTGGGCAGTTAAGTCTCAAGGGGGGAGGCATCTACTCCCTCTCTCTGGTAGCACAGAGACTCCTGGTTCCTTTGGCAGCATATGTTGTGAGTTCATCAGGGAGGCTGATGAAGCTGCTGCAGCAGCAGCCCTGCCCCACCCCCCTGGGGCCCACCAAGTAGTCATGCCCAAATGTGAGCTATAAGCCACTAAGAATTTCCTGTATCACCACTGTTGATGATATGATAACAAATGCCTAGAACTGAATATTTAACTTTGATAATTTAGTAAATAAGGGGCAAAGCTATATGACCTCTTTGATGTCCTAGTAAAAGCACTATTTCTAAAAAGGTTAAGAATGTGTTCCCAAACATCCCATTATGGGTGTTTCACTCATTCATTTATCAAAGCCCTTCTTAAAAATACTTATAGTTTAGCTTTATAGTAGCTTCTTAGGAGAATAAGTGAAAATAATAATGTTTACAAAATGCTTTTCTTCACAATGCATTTGTGAGAGAGGTAGCACAGGTATTATTATCTCCATTTTTCTGATGAAGAAATTGAGTTTCAAAAAGATTAAGTAGCTTAACAAGTGGAATGTAAAATTCTTGAGTGCAGGAACTATTTTTCATTTCTGCCTTTATATCCTGAATATATAGCCTAGTTTCTACCATATAGTAGATACTTAAAAATTGTTTTTTGAATTGGAGTGATTTATCCAAAATAAAAAGTGACAGAGCCAGGACACAGATCCAGGTCTCCTGAGGCAAAATGGTATGGTGAAAAGAACAAAAAATTTAGATTCAGAGAAACTGGATTAAACCCTGCCTCTACCGAACACTATCCATATTACGTTGGAAAAGTCACCTGACCTCTCTGGGCCTGAGTTTCCTCATTTACGAAAAGAAGGTTTTAGGTTAGATGATCTATAAAGACCCTTCCAGTTATAAATCTTATGTCTCTCTAGTCTACTGCTCTTTCTAGGATAACTAGAAATATCATTATCATCAAAGAGATTATATTGGATGAAGAAATGGCAAACCTTTATAGTATCTTTTCCAAGAAAACCCCAAACAGGGTCACAAAAGAGTCAGACATGACTAAAACAGCTAAACAAACAAAAAGCTCAAATAGTCCAATTCTCACTCACTTTAGAAGTGAGACCCAGAGGAAGGAAGTGATTTTCCCAATTTCACAAAGTAAATTAATATAGTTAGTCCTTCTCTTTGTTCTAGCATTACAGTTTCAAGGCCCTAGAGAAGCCTGTTTAGGTTCCCCTAGCTCATATGGTCTCCAGTCCTTCAAATATTTGAAGATGGCAATTACAGATTTTAGCAGATAAGTCCAACTTCATTCTCTCATTCATTGTATTTTGACTTCATAGACTTAAGTTTTATATATTCCTCTTTCTCAGCCTTCATCTTTATTTCCAGGCCCAAGAGTGTTGCAGTTTTGTTCCTGATGCTAGCATCTTTTCTATTTCTCAGGGTGAATGCTCCCAGATGTGCTACAACATCTTCATTGTGGAGTCAGTGTGTGTGGGCTGGTTCTCCCTCGAGTTCCTGCTGAGGTTCATCCAAGCACCCAGCAAGTTTGCCTTCCTCCGGAGCCCCTTGACTCTGATTGACATAATCGCCATCCTCCCCTATTACATTACTCTGGTGGTGGATAGCACATCTGTGGGCCAAAAGAAGCCCAGCTCTGGCAACAGCTACCTGGACAAGGTGGGCCTGGTACTCCGCATCCTGCGGGCCTTGAGGATCTTGTATGTCATGAGGCTGGCGAGACACTCCCTGGGCCTGCAGACACTTGGGCTCACAGCCCGACGGTGCACCCGGGAATTCGGGCTCTTGCTGCTCTTCCTTTGTGTGGCCATTGCCCTCTTCGCCCCTTTACTTTACGTCATTGAGAACGAGATGGCTGATAGCCAGGAATTCAGCAGCATTCCAGCCTGTTACTGGTGGGCTGTCATAACCATGACCACGGTGGGTTACGGTGACATGGTTCCCAGGAGCACCCCCGGCCAAGTGGTGGCCCTGAGCAGTATACTTAGTGGCATACTCCTTATGGCATTCCCTGTGACCTCCATCTTCCACACATTCTCCCGCTCCTACCTGGAGCTGAAGCAGGAACAGGAAAGGGTCATGTACAGGAGGGCACAATTCCTGATCAAAACCAAGTCACAGTTAAGTAACATATCACAGAACAGCAATGTTTTATTTGGCAGCACCTCCTCAGACACTAGAGACAACAATTGAAATGAGACGACTCCAAACACCGTCTGGTGTGATGCTTAAGTGGCCTTGCAGTGAGGTCCCCCAAAGATCACCCTGATGTCTGTGACAGTTGAACCGTGGGCGCTGTCCCTACAGAGACGAGAGAAAAGGAGTGCTACATATGGAGCTTGGATCATTCCCATAACATTTAGCCATAGATGGTCTCCATATTTTGCCACAGTTAATAGTTCATGTCCATCAATAAAGAAATGAGTTTTCTTCCTCTTTTTTAGCCCATGTAAAAATGATTTGCCTATGGAAACTGGTGTCCCTATGGATATTTATACATGATATCATTTTCAAGAATGACACATCTGATTTTAGGCTAGAGTGTCACTATTAAAGAAATCTAAGACAAAAATGAAAAAGATAATAATTCCTTCTGCATCTGTAGGGCTAACCTGTGTACAGAAAAGGTGTTTCTTTTAAAAAGCAAAGGATGTACAAATACTCTCCCTTAACAGCATTCATCAATTCTGTAAAAACATATCAGCTGAATCAGTATTATAGGGAAAAATGCATTGCCCAGGAAAGATGTTTTAAATGTTTGATTTGCCAGACAACATTTATAGCAGGGTTTGGTAGCAGCACTAAATAGCATTACAAAATGATTTTGACTGGGGCAATGGCACATGGGAGTATTTCCTGTGTACCACTAACCAGACGGTGTTTTATTTCTGTCTGATTTAGCCTAGTGAAGGTCTGGTATATATCAGACAGCCTAAGGAAGAGATACTGGTGACCGTGAAAGAATCAAAAGTTCTAAGCTAGAAGAGTTCTCAGGTATCACTTAGTAAACAGCTCATCCTCAAGCCAGAATGCCAATATACAACATTCCAAAACAGCATCCCTCCAGCCTCTGCTTGAATACTGTCTAGTGATGGAAAGCTCATCACCTCCCTAGGTAGCTCAACCCGTTTTTGGACAGCCCTCATTGACAGGCAAATTCTTATTTAAACTGACTCATGCATAACCTTCTTCTTTATATATAACCATCTCCTCGTTGCTCCCGTTTCTCCCCTCTTGGGCCAGGCAGAAAAGGGGTAGTATATCTTTCCTATGGTAACCCTTCAGACACCCAAAGAACAGTTTTATCCACCAGTTCTCTTCTCCAGACTAAATATCTTCAGTCCATCAGTTCATCTTCACAACCTTACTTTCCAGACTTATTAAACATTACTTACCTTCATGAAATTTATGACCCAGCCAAACTGGCCTTCCTGGGCTCCTTACATAGAACACTCCATCTCCCACCTCTGTGCCTTGGCATTGGCTGTGTCCCATGCCTAAAATGTACTCCCTTCTCATCTCTACTTCTCAGAATCCTTAGTTGTCTTCAAAGTTCTGTTCAAAAGCCTGTCCTGATCTTCCCAGCTACTAGTGCCCTCTCCTTCAAAGTTACGTGGTATTTATTTTTTTAATATTTTTCAAATAAATATGGAAACCCCCAATAGAATGTAAATTGCCTGAAGGCAGGGACTATCCCACTTTTGTCTTAGTAGCTTTAGCACTTAGCACAGTGCCTGACACACAGAAGGTCCTTTATTAGATTTGCTTTTTGATTAATTGGCCTGATATCTAATCTCTGTACCATACTGGTCTTCCTCCTCTGGAGGAGGGTAAATGACCACTGTACTCCACCTTATCAATATCCTTCCCAAAATGTGGCACCCAGACCTGAACATAATACTCCAAACAAAGACTGACCAGAACACAATGATTATCACCTCTCCTATTCTGAGCGTTAGACTCGTATTAACTTAGCATCTCACCAGCTACATCTGGTATAGAATCTAGTGTTCTACCCCTACTCTGACACTGGCTATATGTCCACTATACTTCTCTGAAACTTTTCATTCTCTCTTTTTCCTATTCTTTTGATCCTTTTCTTTTTCTTCTCTCATGTCCCCTACATCCTTTCTTCTTTTTCCCCAGTCTAAAGGTTGTCTGCCAATGGTCATCCTAAGAAATGTATAATACTCAAGATCAGAGTACCAACCATCAGCTTACCAATGACCAGTCATGTCAAAGCTTTCTTAAGAATCCTGATAGTAGGGTACAGTTAATGCACAAGTTGAGGAGAAAATAACTATCAATGAAGAAGTATTATTTAAGTTCCAACCATGTGTTAGCCATTATACTGGGAACTGAGCTTACAAAAACCATAAAATATTCTGTGCCCTCAGAGAGCTTACATTCTATGGAGAAGGCAACATATAAATAAATATACTCAAAATATGTATAAGGTAGTCCAACAGACAGGGCCTCATCTAGGAGCTGGCATTTGAGCTGAGCTTTAAAAGAATTAGGGATTCTATAATGATCATAGGATATAGAACTGAAAGGAACTTTTCAAAATTATACCATCCAACCCCATCATTTTACAGAGGAAAAAAGAATGACCTAGAAAGTTTTAATTGTTCACCCAAGGACAGATCAAAGATCAGACCTGGGATCTCCCAGTGCCTCTGGGAGTTTCTGCTACATCATTCATTTTGGTATAATGGAAAGAACACTGAACACTTGAAGTTAGGAAATACAGAGTTCTCCCCCCACTCTGACATTGGTCATATGGCCACTATACCTCTCTGAGACTCAGTTTCTTCATCTGTAAAATGGAGATCCTATGAATAGTTTTAGAGCCAAAAGGGACTTTGGAGGTCATTGAATTCAACCCCCCTATGTTAAAAATATGGAAACTGAAGCCCAGAAAGTACTGAGTCACACAACTAGTTAAGCGGCCAAGGCAGAATAAAATTCAGGTTTCTTTTGACCAGGTCTGGCACTCTGTCCATCACATAAGGAAACCCTTCCACTACCTCTCTCACAGAATTATAAATCTTAAGGAGCTATAAAAAAAATTGGAGTAGTTTCCCACCACCACCAGTACAGATGTGAAACAGGAACCATAAAGGGAGAATTGTTTGCTCCACTCTTCAGTCCTATAGGATTGGATTAGCCACATCTCTACTCTGTCATTAGGACTCATCTCCCTAGGAGGAAGCCAAAATTACCATGGCCAGGTACCAGTGATGCAGAAAGGAAATATCACCTGAGTCACGAGGGACTCATTTAAGTCTCCCATGACACAAGCTTCCAGTGACTCATGGCTGAAAAGTAAGTTTTCCAACTAATTAGCCTTGCCTTCAGCAGGTGTCAGAATGATAGAGAATTACCGTGATAATAATAATACTTCAAATTTACAGAGCTGCTTGTGGGGGGAGGGCGGGGAAGGGGGTCCTTCCTCTCAAGAGCTCAAAGAAGCTTTGAGAGATAGGAAGACAATTAAAAATGTTAAACAGAAATGTGACAGGGAAGAAACAAGATGGAAACTTGATGATACTAAAAAAAAAAAGTTTCCCTTCTGTGATGGAAGAGAGAATGTAGATTTAGACAGCAGGGTGTAGTCACCGATTTGTGTTCAGATCCCACATCTAGCACTACCTTTGTAAACGGGGGCATTTAATCTCTAAGAGTCTCCTTTTCCTCACCTACAAAATGACTGGTTTGGATTGGATAATCTCTTATGTTGCTTCCAGCTCAAAATCCTTTGATCCCATAGCATTGTCTAACAGATGGCAAGGAGAGGGGATAGAGTCAAGAGATGGATGTAATCTTTGCCATCCAGTAAATTCAAATTTCCCAATTATTTCCTCAGGAAGGAAAAATAGAACCCCAAGGAAAGCTAGGAATATTGCTCCACACAGGCTTAGTTTGCCGTTAGTTTGGCAGCAGGGTTTTTTTGGAGAGGATTTCTGTCTGAAAGCTAGGGGCTAGACTAAATGGCCTCTCCTCTATTGTAAATCTAGGACAAGGGATCCCTCGGGAGTTAATCAGAGCTTGGTATTCTTCTCAGAATCTCAGAGTTGGAAGGGATTTTAGCAATCATCTGATTCAACCCCATCCCCGGCAGAAGTAGGACTTTCCTCTACAGCATCCCTGAGAAGCCCATGATTGAATTCTTTCAATGACAGGGAAGTTGTCATATGCCAAGGCAACCTGTCTCACTGTTCAACTCTGTCCAGCAGTTCTTTCTTATATTGAATCAAAACATGTCTCACTGTAACTTCCACTGACTGGTCCTACTTCTCTTTGCTGGGTGGGGTCAAGCAGAATAAGTTGACTTCCACTCGTACTAGACAACCCATCAGATATTTGAAGACAAAAACCACGTCCTCCTCAAGTCTTCTCTTCCAGGCCAAAGATCCTCAGTTCTTCCAACTCCCTCACAGGACATAGTTTTCCAGGCCCTTCACCACCCAGGTCACCTTCCCCGGCCATGCTCAGCTTGTCAACATACCTTCCAAAGTCTCCTGGATTCAGCCCTGCAGTGCCAAACGATTCATGTTTGGTGACCGAGAAGGGGGATATTGCACTATTATGCTTCTAAAACTCAGAGCATTGAGTGAGATAAACCAGCATATGAGCCAAGACTGGAGGAAAAGTACATGCATTTTTCCCCTCCTTCAAGCAGGGATTGGAGCTCGTGTGGTCTTTGTAAGTTTTCTTCTAAGGTAGTTAGAGGGATCTTAAGTACCTTGGGGCTTCTAAAGGTAGCTCAAGGCTCAACCCTTTGGGAGCTAGTTAAATCCATTCCATTCTGGGACTACAACTTGTAGTTCTCAGTCCAAGCATCTCTCTTGAAAAAAAGGGTGGGAGTGACAGTGGAAAGGACCAGTGCCAATCTATCCCTACTAATGGAAAAATTATTCCAGTCCTGGTCCATGACACAGGATAACAGAACCCCAGAACTGGAAGAAACCTTAAAGGCCATCCAGTGCAATAGCCTTTACAATGTGACCAGCAAGTGGCCATCTAGCCATTACTAGAAGACCTCTAGTGAAATGTTGAATCATTGCTTTTTTTTTTGATGGCTGTGATTGCTAGAAAATTTTTTTCCTGACATCAAACCTAAATTTGCCTCTCTGCTTCCAACCATCACTCCTAATTCTGCCTTCCAAGGGCCCAGCAAGATAAGTCCAACCCACCTTCTATATGACAGACTTTCAAAAACTTGAAGATAATTGTTATGTTCACCCAGATCATCTCCTCTTTAAACTATAAACATCCCAAGTCCTTCTATCCTTTCAACAATTCCCAAAAAAACAAGCTCATAGTAATCATCTATACTCTGTAATACAGGGCAGCACTTCCCAAATCATGTTTCTTGCATTGTAAAGAATAAGTGCTCTGTGAAATCTTTTAAATTCTAGCATTTTCCCTTCTATAATATTAAATATGAAATTGTGCATGTGGCAAAAAAAATTTTACTACAGGTAGCAATTTTCCAGTATGAAAATAGGTTTAATTTACTTCAAAATATCCCATGCTTCCCTTTATCACAAGAATATTCCATCCTTTGATATGTCTCTGAGGCCAGCACTTAGAGGTTCTGTCAATATATTTCAAATCCCAAGATGTTCCACTGCCAAATGACATTTCAGGAAATTAAATAAGTGGCCAAAATAATATAATCTTTAAGGTCCCTTCTGACTCTAAAATTCAATGATTCTATGACAAGTTAAAGACACAGATTATCTAAAAAAAAAAAGGTGATCAATTCATGTTCAAACTAGATTTGTTTACCAAAATAACCCTCAAATATTCTTCCTTCTGAAAAAAAAAAGAAAAGAAAAAGTAGCATTTTTTCTCATAAAATAATAACCCCTAACATTTGGACAAGTTCCCATACACTTTATCTTATTTAATCCTCGATAGTTTACATATAAATTGTTACATCACTTTAGGATAGAGACTGGACCCTGTGATTTCTGTAGTATAACAACTCCCAGGTGAGGAAACTTGTTCTCCCAATGAAAGTCAACACCTTCTCTGAAAATTGTAATCTTAGAATGCTATCCATATCAGTGACTTGTCCAGGATCACACCGGAAGTATGCGTCAGAAGCAGGACTCAAACACAAATCTGCCTAGTTTCAAGGCCAGGTCTCTATCCACTATATCATGTTACCTCTCCCTTAATTACATCAACCTAATTGTCTTTTATGGCTGCATTATATATCATTTAACAAAATTTAAGGCAGCTAGGTGGTGCAAGGGATAGAGTGCCAGTTCTCCAGTCAGAAAAATCTGGGTTCAAATCTAACCCCAGACACTTAGTAGCTATGTGATCCTGGGCAAGTCACTAAACCTTATTTACCTCAGTTTCCTTATCTGTAAAATTGCTAGAAAAGTAAATGGCAAACCACTCCAGTGTCTTTACCAAGAAAACCCCAGATGGGTCATGAAGAGTCAGATGCAACTGAAAAGACTCAATAAACAATAACATTCAAGTATTAACTATTGCTTGGTATGTTCAGTTAAGAAATAATAAGGGTTGGGGCAGCTAGGTGGCACAGTGAATAGAGCACCAGCCCTGGAGTCAGAAGGACCTGAGTTCAAATCCAGCCTCAGACACTTAACACTTACTAGTCGTGTGACCTTGGGCAAGTCACTTAATCCCAATTGCCCTATCTTTCCCCCTCCAAAAAAAAGCAAAAAAAAAAAAAAAGAAGAAAGAAAAGAAATAATAAGGGTTAATGATCTGAGGTTGCTAACTGCCATCCACAAATGTATTCTTATTCCAAAAGAAGCTAACAAAAGTGAGAGATGAATGCCCAGCTATGAAGTCTTGGTTGTTTCCAGGAACAAAAGTGGGAGGCAATATGGTATTATAGAAAGAGCACAAGACCGAGAGTCATGAGAGCTGATTTCTAGTCCTTTGACCTGTCATTGACTATCTTCCCCAATCTGGGTCTCAGTTTCCTCTCCTATAAAATGAAATTGGATGAAATGCTCTCTCAGGTCACTTCACTGCTAACTTTGATATTTTCTGTTCTACAGTCCTACCAATTCTGACATTCTCCACTCTAAGGCTCCTTCCAGCTCTGACAGTTCATGTTTTGAGATCATTTTCTCATCTATTGGTGCAAAACACTTGACTTTTTCTTTGTGGCAACACCTTGCAGTTCATTCTGATAGCTTGATACAAAACCCCCAAAATTCACTTTGCTGACATACAAAGAGACTGAATAGTCTCTCTTTAAAACATACCAAGAAAAATGACATGCTAGCTTTAGATGACTTTGTTGTGTGTATTTTGCTGTTTATGGCTTACACACAGTACAAAAAAATATAACAAAGTCATTCTTGTCATTTATTCAGAGGATTCATTCACGTAGCAGCAATTTTGCAAATGGCAAGGAGTATTTCTCTGCAGAGGATTAAATTAGGAATGAGTCACCTTGGAAGCATATTGGACATTTGCAATAGCACAAAAAAATATCTCACTTGGAAATGAAATCCTCCTAAGAGTTCTGAAGACTAGAGGCCCAAAAGATACCAAAGCAAGACTTCCCTTTCTTTGCCTTCTATAAAGGTCGGGATTGAATTCCAGTTATACTTTCAAAGAAGGAGGAATTAGAAGGCCCAGTTTAGAGCAGATCCCCACACTTAGAGATTTATGAGCTTTTAACAAGAACTTGGACTAAAACTCTCAAGTGTTCTTTCCAAATAGCAGAATTAGAAGTGAAAAGGAATTGTTCCAACACTCACCACAGAACTCACTTTGTATTTGGGAGGAAATCTGAAAAGGGGTTGCTGTGAAAGGCATTCAAGTGGTCCTTTTTAGCAGCAATGGCTGGAAGGAGGTAACATTACACAACATCTGCTTAAGAAATTCCTCAAATGTTGTTACCTCTAGGGGATTGGCTTACAGTGGTACGTAACTATAAAATAATAATGTAGTGCTTTAAGGTTTGCAAAGTGCTTCCCATATATTATCTCATTTAATTCTCATAACAACCTTGCGATTTGAAATCTATTATTACCCCCACGCTACAGAATAGAAAACTGAGGCTGAAAATTACTTAAAGTGACCTGCCAAGGGTCACACAACTGGTGTCTAGTGTAAGATTTGAACTCATGTCTACTTGACTCTTAAGTCTAGCATTCTATCCATTATACCACCTAGCTGCCTCAAGAGGGGGATCAGGATAAGGGGCTCTCCCAGTTGCAAAGTAAGTAAAGTAGTGGGTCCCCAGCAAGTCTTCCTAGTGGAGCACAAGTAAGGAGTATTATAAATAATAACATGGGTGTAAATTCATGGAGTGGTCTGATTGGGAATTGGATTTCATATTAGAAATCTCTCGGGGGGGGGGGGCAGGACAAAGCTAACAGTATCACCTAGCATCATTTATGTTCTGCTACCTAAAAACTGCCCAGCTCTTGCCCTACATGAACCTTTTTTCTCTGTTTTTTGTTTTCTCTCCTTCAAAAGTGGGGGGGGTGGGGGGCGGCGGAGACAATCGTG
>NW_027187360.1:5180075-5187948 GCF_028583685.1 Petaurus breviceps papuanus | reverse complement strand
CCCTCTCCGCCTACCCCGTCATCCACAGGGAGAGGGACAGATTTTCCGTAGTTGCAGGAGTTGATGGACCTATGGAGGGAGACTCCTGTAAAGCTGGGGGGGGGGGGGGGGGGGGAGGAACCAAACGGCTCTCCCAGTCTTTATCTGCCATCATTAAGAGCCCCAACCAAGATCTGTGCTGGCTGGCTGCCTTTTTTTTTAATTTGGAACAGCATAGAAATGGAAAGAATTACAGACAAGATAACAAATATGAGTCTTCCCTGTTGGGCAGGAAGCAACAGCTCTCCTCAGCAGTACAATAGTCTCACTCAATAGGCCCATCAATTCTTGGCACTACTCCAAAGCTCTCCCTCTCCGCCTACCCCGTCATCCACAGAAGCAACCCCAAATAATCCTAGTGTGCTGGAGTCACATGATCAGGGGAAGAACACCCCATCTAAGCTTCCCTGCCCCATTCTCTCTCTCTGTCTGTGTGTGTGTGTGCATCTATGTGTGTGTGTGTGTGTGTGTCTCTCTGTGTCTCTCTCTGTCTCTCTGTTTCTCTATCTCTCTGTCTCTCTCTGTCTCTCTCTCTCTCTGTCTCTCTCTCTGTGTCTCTCTGTCTCTGTCTCTCTGTCTCTGTCTCTCTCTCTCTGTCTCTCTCTCTCTCTGTCTCTGTCTCTCTCTCTCTGTCTCTCTCTCTGTCTCTCTCTCTCTCTGTCTCTCTCTCTCTGTCTCTGTCTGTCTCTCTGTCTCTGTCTCTGTCTCTCTCCCCCTCCCTCCCTCCTAACCTAACTTCCCCTGCCCCAAAAGTCTCTGGCAACAGCTTCCACATCACCAAACTGGTGCATTCTAGGATTCTGGGACCAAGTCATAGGATCATAAGATTTAGAGCTGGAAGAGAACTTAAGGGCCATCATCTCAGCTAACCCTAATTTTAGAGATAAAGAAATTAAGGCTCAGAAAGGTTAAGTGACTTCTCCAGGGTCACACAATTCATCAATGCCAGATCTTCCTGACTCCCTGTCTAGCCAGCTGTATAACCCTAGAAAAGTTAGTCAACCTCTTAATGCTCTAAGACTATCAGTTTCAGAAAAGGTACTGGCCTTCATTAGCAAAGGGGACTTTCTCATCTGGGAGTTCACTATAGCAATAATTCACAGGTCTAGTCTCTATCTTTATATTTACACAAAATCCCTTTAAGGGTAACAATTATTTCCTTTTCACAGATAGGGAAACTTAAGCACCAGAATAGGGGCACTTCCCCAACATCAAAATGCTTCTCAACAACCAAATTGGAACTAGAACTAAATCAGACCTCACAGATCATTTAGTCCAACTCCATTTTCCATGTATCTGAAGCCCAGAGAGGGAAAGTAAGTTTCTCAAAGTCACACAGGTAGTAAGGAGCAGAACCAGGATAGAAACCATGTCTTCAGTATGGCCAGATATAACTTTTTGTCCCTCTGCTTGTTCTCCCCAGGTCTGCCAGTTTCTGTGTGTGCGTGCGTGAATGCCTGTACACATGCATGTATGTGTGTGTGTGTGTGTGTGTGTGTGTATATATATATTCAAATCTAGCCTCAGATATTTACTAGTTGTGTGGCCCTGGACAAGTCACTTAACCTCTGTTTGCCTCAGTTTCCTCATCTGTAAAATAGATATAATAATAACACCTACCTCCCAGGGTTATTGTAAGGATCAAATGAGATAATAATTTTAAAGCACTCAGCATCTATGCATGTATATATACATATATACATATTTTTTGATCCTCACAATAGCCCTCTAAGTTAGGTACTGTTATTATACTCATTTTACTAAATAAGAAACTAAAGCTAGGAAAGATTTGCACAGGGTCTTGCAACTAATAAGTGTCCAAGGCTTGATTTTAACAAGTCTTGCTATCAATACAAATGGTAATAGTCTTCCACTGCATCTAGCTGCCAAGGATTAATTACTGCTTAGGATGCATGTTGGAAATAATACCAAGAGAGAAAATATACTTCCAGGATGTTGTCTGCCACTGTAGTGGAAAAAAAAAAGCAGAATACAGTAGGGTTCTATTGCTTTGGACTAAGGTGAAAGTAGGTGTGAATTTATGGAACATCTCAGTTATCAGAAATATTTAAAGAAATTTCATTTTCTTTTCAGTAAATATGTTAGCTCTGAGAACGAAAAGGTTCCCAAATGGCCTGCAAAATCTACTGTACATCACACAGGAAACAGCCCACTTTGTAATTATCAGCATCTTCTTGGAGGCAAATCTAATGTGAGATGGTCTTATTTTTGGAAAGAGGTAAGATAGTAGGAGCCGGAAGGTGATAAAGAAGCAGGAAGACACCAGCTATCAACCCCCTGTAATCCAGAACCCTGGCATGGCCAGCAGTCTTTTCTCTGGTTTTACCTCTACTCTCAATGTGAAACAGAGCCACCTGGCACAGGGCCATTTGATCTGGGATCCTGAGCCAAGGGATTGTCACAGAGAAAGAAAAAAGAAACCCCAAACCACATCCCTGGTGGTGTGGCTGCTACCCTCCAGGGCACAGCTCTGGGTGAACAGCAAGTGAGGAGAAACTGAATACGGGGCAAATCTAGCTGAAAGTTTGGGGAGATTTTTGGAGAGTGGGGCTGTATCTAGGTGGCATATCGTGGCTAGAATGCTACACTTAAGGTCATGAGGACCTGAATTCAAAGAAATTTACTAGCCATATAACCCTGGGCAAAGTCAATTAATCTTTATCTGCCTCCATTTCCTCATCTGTTCAATGGGAACTATAATAGTACCTATCTTCCAGAGTTGTTTTAAGGATAAAATGGGATAATAGAAAGTTAGGTAGAACAACAGAGAAAGCACAGGGTCTGGGATCAAAAAGGCCTGAATTCAAATCCAGCCTTATTAGCTGTGTGGCCCTGTGACCTCTATTTGTCTCAGTCTCCTGATCTATAAAATGGGGATAATAATAATAACCAAATGACATGATAATTGTAAAGCACTTAGCACAGTGTATATAACACATAGTAAGCACTATATAAATGTTAGTTATTATATATTAATGTTATTAATGACATTATTTATAAATTATATTATTTATTATATATAATTTTAGCTAATTATAAATGCAAAACACTTCACAAACCTTAAAATGCTGTATAATTGTTAGGGACTTTCATTGGTATACACAACTCTCAAGGGAGGAAACTCCTTTAACCAAAGTAAGTCTGCACCTTCTCTGAAACTTCTAGTCGAAGTGATTTGCCCAGGGTCCCACTACCAGTATAAGTCAGAGGAGACTTACGCCCAGATCTCTCTGATTTCAAGGTCATCTTTATCTACTATGCCACACTGCCTTTCAATATAAATGTTAGTCATTTTTATTCCCTCCTCACTAGAGAATAGAGGGAGAAGAGTAAAGAAAAATTTAGTAGGGGAGTCTCAGAAAAAAAAAGAGAGTGAGACAGAGAGAATTTAGGCAGAACAAGACTTCTTAAAACTTAGGAAGGACTTTTTTTTTTTTTGGCTTTTTGGAGGGGGAAAGGGCAGGACAGCGGGGGGCAGGACAATTGGGGTTAAGTGACTTGCCCAAGGTCACATGACTAGTAAGTGTTAAATGTCTGAGGTTGGCTTTCAACTCTAGTCCTCCTGACTCCAGGGCCAGTACTCTTTTCACTGTGCCACCTAGCCGCCCCAAGAAGGACTTTCTTAAGGAGAAAAGTGGTCTTTGTACAGCCTTTACAACATTCTTTACATCCATGATCTCACTTCCTCCTTAAGGCCTTATGAGATTGTTCAGTCAGGTGTTCTAAAAGGAGCATTGGATTCAGAGTCCGCACACCCAGATTCAATTCCAGATTCTGTCATTTATTTCTTTGCACCTCCATTTTTCTCACCTACAAAATGGGCATAATAGTATTTGCCCAGCCTACCTCTAAAGATCATCATGCCTTGTAAGTCTGAGCTAGTACTACTATGCCCATTTTACAGATGGGGAAATGGAGGCTCAGTGGCCTGAGGTCACACATAAGTGGCAAAAATGGAATTTGTATCCAGGTCTATTGATTTTTATTTCAATGCTCTTTCCCCAGATCACCTAAAACTTGCTATGTTACCTTTGGAAGGCTAGTGACTATTAGTTTTCCCCTCTTCAACCAACGAATAATACCTCACATTTACATTATGCTTTTCAGTGTTTTTCTGCGGCAAAGAAAAATACAACAATAAAATGAAAAACGACAATAGGAAAAAAGGTCCTAGAGGAAAACAATTTTCTCTATTTAACTGCAGGCACTGTCCAGATCAGAGAAAGAGACAAAAATTGCATCTAAATGTGAAGTTAGAGAGCCTTAGTTCAAATCCCACCTCCATCACTTAATATCTTTGTGACCTTAGTCAAGTCACTTAAAACTCTCTGAGCCACAATTTCTTCATCTATAAAGTGAAGGGGTTGGACTAAAGACTCTTCTAGATCTAAACCTATGATCTTCCTCCATATGATACTCTGGGATCCTAAAGGACTCAAATATGCATCTAGTAGAATCTGAAAGAAATGCACCATTTTCAGATGCTTCATGAAAGGATCTTTTATGTATTCCTACCTCTCACAAAACACTTGGAGGTGATACTGCATGCGCTTTTAAAATGGCAGAACGAAAGGAAAGTAGCAATTCAAGGACCATGTGTTTCTCTGGACAGTGTCTACTACTGCCAGCAGACCCTGGAAAAACAGCTAGATCAGGACTCAGAGGTTGTTATTCACTCATTTCAGTCATGTAGGTTTTTGTTTTTTGGTTTTGTTTTTTGGAGTTTTTTGGCAAAGATACTGGAGTGGTTTGACGCTTCCTTCTCAGGCTCATTTTACAGATGGGGAAACTGAGGCAAACAGGGTTTAGTGACTTGCCCAGTGTCACAAAGCTAGTAAATGTCAGAGGCCAGATTTGAAGTCAAGAAGATGAAGCCTCCTGACTCTAGGCCTGACATTCTATCCACTGTGCCATCTAACCACCCAGGTGTCAGAGGATTTGGGTTCAAATCCCAGCTCCGCCATTTACTCTGTGTAAGGCATTTCACTTCTCCAGTCCTAAGTTTTCTCATCTGTAAAATAAAGGACTTGAAGATCACAGGTGTCAAACACCAGGCCTGAAGATGTGGCCAGCAACACACCCTAGTGCCACTGGAACCAGAGTAAATGGTATCTGGGAAATACTTAAGAAAATTTTTAAAAATACAATAAAACAGGTAATACCACATTTTAAAAACTAAATTAATATGCCGCCCATAGGGATCCTTCTGTACAGTGAAGTGACCCTGTTTCTATCTGAGTTTGGTACTACTGGACTAGATGATCAAAGTTTCTAGTCTGATAATTTTTTTAAAATAAGTTTTGGGGGCAGCTAGGTGGCACAGCGAATAGAGCATCAGCCCTGGAGTCAGGAGAACCTGAGTTCAAATCTGGCCTCAGATACTTAACACAAAAACTAGCCATGTGACCTTGGGCAAGTCACTTAACCCCAATTGCTCTACCTTCCCCCCTCCAAAAACAAGCAAAAAAAAAAGTTTTATTGTTCTTTTTTCACATATTCTAAATTCCCCCTTGTAATCTTCCCTTCCCTCCTGGAAAGTTATCCCATATAACAAATAATTTTTTTAAAAGAGGAATTAGAGAAAGAAAGCAACAAAACAGATTGATACCTTGAAAAAAAATCTGATAACATATGAATGCACACCTCTGTGAAGAATGAGCAGAAGTGTCCTTTCCTATCTCACCTTTGGTGCCAAATTTGCTTTTTGTAATTTGCAACATTCATTTTTCATTACTTTGTGGTGGTTGTTTTATTTTTAATTTGTTGTCATTGTGTGTATTGTTGTCATTGTGTGTATTGTTGTCATTGTGTGTATTGTCTGTTTGTCTCTGATTACTCTGAATCAGTTTATATAAATTTGTCCATGCAACTCTGTATTTATCATATTCATTACTTCTTATACCACAGTAACATTCCATGATAGTCATTTACCACAACTTGTTTAGCTATTCCCCAATAGATGGACATCTGCTTTATTTCCAATTCTTTGCTACCACAAAAAGCATTGTTAAGAATTTTTTGGTGTAGATCATGCTTTTTTTTTTCTTTTTTTTTCCACTTACCTCCTTGGGTTACATGCCTGGCCGTGAAATTACTAGGTCACAAGGTATGGACATTTTAGTCACTTTATTTGCATAATTCTAAATTGCCTTTCAAAATAGCTATACCAATTCTCTACCAACAATAGGCATTAGTGTGCTTATCTTTCAAAAACCTCTCCAGCATCCATTATTTGCATCTGTTGTCATTTTTTGACAATTTTCTGAATGTGAGGTGATACCTCAGGGCTATTTTGATTTGCATTTCTCTTATTATTCATGATTTTGAGAATTCTCTTCATTGAACAGCCAATTGCTAAGGTCTCTTTCCATTTCTGACATCTGGCTCCTCGGAATTATTCCTACCTAACAGATAGTGATTACCTTTCTCTCACATAGTCCAGGCATGCTTGGAAACTGCTTCCCTGGAGCTGCCTTCAACAGGCCTCCCTATCTTGACTTAATGTTCCCCTCTCAAACAGAGTCCAAATTAACTCCTTTTCTGTTATAAAAAAGAATATTGATATAAAGTTTTCTTCTTATGTCTGTTTTTCCTCCAAAAGTGGAGTTTTGCAACTGACCTCAAAGGCTATTAAACTCTTCCTCCCTGTGGCTAGCGTCCTCGTTGGCTAGCAGGCCCACTCCTGGATTTCCTTATAAGGTCCAATGCTACTGGTTTGGAATGCTAGTGCCAGCAAGGACTATCTCTCATTTCCCTCCCAGTTGGCAGCTATGATTAAGCCTGAGCTTTATCATATGCACAGTCCAGAGAGGAGAACAAGGAGAAAGGTAGGTCTTCTAAGAAGATAGCCATTTCTGTGGTCCATTGCTCTGGCTTTCTCTTTGCCAGGTCCAATACTTTTTTTTTTTAAGCAATCGGGGTTAAGTAACTTGCTCAAGGTTACACAGCCAGGTGTTTCTGGGTGGGTGCTAAGTGTCTGAGCCCGAGATTCGATCTCCAGGTCAATCCTGACACTGGAGCCGGTGCTCTTATTCGCTGTGCTACCTGGCTGCCCCACAGGTCCAATACTTTTAATTATAGGATTTCAATCATTTATTGAATACCCCTGTGCAAGGCATCATTCTAGTTAATAAGGATACAAGAAGGAAAAAAAAGAAATAGACCCTACTTTCAAGGGGCTTCATTTTTACTGAGTGAAAAAAAAAAGAAGAATCAAAAAAAACTACAAGAACAACCTGGGCTAAGACATTAAATGTAAACTCCTTAGAACAAGAACTATTTTCACTTTTTCTTTGCACCCTGAATGCTTGGCACAGTGCCTAACCCATCATAATTGCTGAATAAATTTTTACTGATGAATGAAATATAATGAAGATAGAGCTGGAAAGGACCTTGAAAAATTAGGCTAATAAAAGCCAAAGGACTTACTATTGAGATCTTACAGAAAATAAATAGCATAGTTAGGATTCAAACCCAGGTCCTCCTAAGTCCAAATTCAGTGCTTTCCTCCCATATCAAACTGCTTCTGGTATAAATTATAACAGTTGGTGTGGTTCTCTGCTTTATTTCTTTATAACCAAGCCAACTTCTTGTATAGGTATGATACAGGTCTGATATTTAGAAACCTTTGCTGAGATAATTTTTGAATCATTTCTAAAAACTTAAGCAGTACAGACAACTCTGCATATGTATGTCTCTCTGTTTCTCTATGTCTTTCTATCCTGTCTTTCTGCCTCTGTGTGCATGTCTCTCTCTGTATCTCTCTAGTGTCTCTCTCTCTCTCTCTCTCTCTCTCTCTCTCTCTCTCTCTCTC
>NW_027187360.1:5179139-5179975 GCF_028583685.1 Petaurus breviceps papuanus | reverse complement strand
GAGGCATAAGCATACACTAGCACACACATAAACACACAAATTCACACATTCCACAACACCCCAAAAGTCCATCTTATGATAGTTCTACCATAGTAAATAATTCAGAACTGTGGGAGATGCCCAGTGGGAAAGGGAAAGCCCCAACCAATGGAGAAGTTAGTTGATTGGGTTCCTGTTTTAATGGGAGTGGTTAGGAGAATTAAGGAAAGAATGCTGATGTATGAGGAATTTTGTATGAGGACCATGTGCCACAGGCACTGTGCTAAGTCCTTTACAAATATTCTCTCATTTGATTCTCACAACAATCCTTCTACATGCTGATATTACCCCCATTTTACAATTGAGAAAATTAAGGCAACTTAATTAAAACAAACAGAAGTTAAAGTGACTTTCCCAGGGTCACACAGCTATTAAGTGTCGAGGGTTGGATTTGAACTCGGGTCTTCCTGACTCCAGGCCTAGAGTTCTGTCCACTATGCTTCCTAGCTGTATGTGTAGAAATAACCTTTGGTCAGGATTGCAAGGAATGTAGACTCAGAGTAGACAGGATACCCATAGTGTTGGTGTTAAGTATCCTTAATGGAGAAAAGGGAGGAGAACTCTTCCCCCACACACACACCCTCCCCCCCCCCTCCTATCTTGTGCTTCCAGCAAAGGGAGTGAGTGATAATGAAGTGGTATCATCAGATCTAACCTAGTAGTGCTGGTCTGAATTTTATCAGCTGAATTTACTGTCAGTTTCCTTTTCTACAATGGGCATTTGTAACAATAACCTGCCCAAAAGCAGGGGTAATGCGAATGTAAATTTTAAAGATCTTCCCTGCCCCTAGGCTAAT
>NW_027187360.1:5137095-5179129 GCF_028583685.1 Petaurus breviceps papuanus | reverse complement strand
TTGAGTTGCTTTCCTTTAACAAAGCAGATCCAAGAACCTGTGGTAGCCACCCTGAGGACGTGCTTGGGGTGCTTGCTGCTACAGCAGGCTGGAGTGGAAATCGTATTTAATTTGGAATCAGAGGACCTCAATTTGAATCCTACCTCTGGCACTTACTACCTATAGTCAGTTAACTCTCCCAGGCCTCACTTTTCTCATCAGTAAAATAAGGGAGCTAGTCTAGCAGACCTCTAAGATAAGTTCTAAATTTAAGTCTGTGATCTTCTAAACCAGTCAAACAATTTACTGACCTTCTACTAAGCACAAGCTACTTATATAAGTGGAGAAAGAGAGACAGAGAGGAAAGAGAGTGGGGAGAGAGAGAGAAAGAAAAAGAGACAGAGAGAGAGAGAGGAAAAAGAGTGAGGAAAGAGAGAGAGAAAGAAAGAAAGAGAGAGAATGAGAATCAGTACAACTCAGAAAGCTTATAATCTTTCAGGGAAGACAAGACACCCTGAAAAAACAAAGGTTACAGTGAAAGGTTGGTTGTGAACAATGTCCAAGCAAATAGTAAAGACTATGAGAAGAATACAGAGAGGGGAGAAGTTTAAAGTTCATTTTTTACTTTCTGTTGTTAGTTCGAATCTGTAGTAGAGAATGTATTGTTACAAAGTTTTTCAAGTAACTTGGATTTTGGCTAAATAGGTATGGCTCAGTGGCTTTTATTCCTCTTTCACTCAAGAAGAGAACAGATGATATTACAGGTTGACTTTCGAGGGAATTGAACTGAAGTTAGGCAAGCTGCCCAGTCATCAGTCTCACTCTCTTCTCTGGAGTCATACAAGCCCAGTGGCATGACAAAGGTCAAGGCAACTGGAGATGACCCCAGGATGCAGGGGATGACCTTGGCCTTGCTTTTCAAAGGTGGTAGAATGTCAGGGATGAAAAGGGCCTTAGAGATCATGTAGTCCAATGCCCTTCAGTTCTTACTTTTATCTTCCTGAGTTCAAATCTGGCTGTGTGACCCTAGACAAGTCACTTAACCCTGTTTGCCTTGGTTTCCTCATCTGTAAAATGAGCTAGACAAGGAAATGGCAAACCCCTTCAGTATCTTTGCCAAGAAAACTCCAAATGGGGTCATGACACAACTGAACAAACCACCTCTCATTGATCCCACCAAGTTCATATCCAAATGCAGTATGTCTGCTGGATTAGTCCGGAGTTTTTGTCTCAGCTGCTACTGGGCTAGGTCCTGGAGGTCACTTCTTGCCCTTTGGTACAATAATGCTGGGCAGACTGAAAAAACTGCCAAGGACTCTTCCTCTTTGACTCGATGATACCCAGGGTCTCACTCTCATGAACTTCTGAAATCCATACCATCGGAGCCTCCAGATTAACCTCCCTCATCTAGAAAGAAAAGTA
Source organism: Petaurus breviceps papuanus (assembly GCF_028583685.1). NCBI lineage: Eukaryota > Metazoa > Chordata > Mammalia > Diprotodontia > Petauridae > Petaurus > Petaurus breviceps. The sequence continues at coordinate 5,177,728 of NW_027187360.1, read as the reverse complement.
AGTCAAACAAGGTCTGTTTTTGCCGGACTATCATTTGACATCATAGGGAAGGAGCCAAGGCCTCTCCCCTTGTTTTCCACTGCACAATTAAAAGAGCCAAAACCAAGGAAAGATTCACTAAGAGAAAGAACTGAGGCTCTGGTCAGCTACTGTCTTTTGAATACACTCCAGATCTGGCTACACAGCTGATCCAAAAGGCTGCCTTTTGGTTAAAAGAGTAGGACTTATTATGGAATGTCTACACATGCTCCACAGTGTCCCCAAGGTACTTCCATTCCATATCATCATGACCCTCCTAGAAGCAGGCTCCTTTACCTCCTCCGTGTGAGGAGTAACATCAGAGGCATTCACACACTGGTCCCCTGTTATAAATGACTCTGATTCTCCAGAACAGATTAACTGACTTAGAAGGCTAAGCATTAAACTAACAACTCAGGCTTGCCTATCAAATCCAATATCATTAGAATTAAGGCTCTATCTGCAGTCATAATCCCTCCATCCCCAAGAGCAAAACCAACATTTGAAGAGCTAACTGGCTATCACAGATATATTTTGATGCTGAATGTCTCTTGTTTTTCCAACCCCAGTCCCAAAGTCCATTGGTATAGAACTCTCTTCATGTTGTGGAAATTAATGCCCTTGAGGAGAAAGTCCCATACCAATGGGCTTTGGGACTAGGGTTACACTTATAACAGAAAGTAGATTTGAAAAGTGATGGTTATAGACTAAGTTCTGATATTACCATGTCATAAGAATCATAGCGTAAGAGATCCTAGGGAAATCTTAGAACAGAGAATGTTAGAGCTGGAAGAAATCTTAATTAATAAAATATCAGGGGCCTTAGGGGGGAAATGTTAGAGCTCAGAGAGACTTACAAAGATTGTTTAGCCTAAGTCCATTGGTTACCTACCCACATACTTTGTACATGCTGATTCAGAACTTGGATATGCCTAGACAACCCTAGGTGAACCAGGATCATCCAGATGTGACCTGCAAGTCATGGAAAGAGAACTAGGCTGAGTCAGGAAATCTGAGTTATAATTTTGATTTTGCCACAAATTAATCCTACTAGATTGGGCAAGTCACCATTCCCTAGCCAGTCCTCAATTTTCTCATCTTTAAAATGAGATGATGTCTAGGGTCGTTTCCAGCTCTGGTTATTCTAAGGGAGCTAGTTCACATTTCTTTATCCTGTACTACCATCTATGGGTCAGTATTGGTAGTAGTCTTCAAGATCTCAAGATCAAGAACGCGGGGTTTGTTGTCACACATCTGCTCTTCCTTGGTTCTCTACCTACCACTCTGTCTACTTGTTCCCAGTCTCATATTTCCCTTGACACAGAGAATAGTCTTCCAACACTCATTCCTGGACCACCTTCTTTCTCTACACTTTCTATCTTGACAATACCATCATTTCTTAAGGGTTTAACTATTACCGTACCTTTATGAAAATTACTTTCCTGGATCTAAATATTCAGGCCTAGTCTCTCTCCTGAGTGCTTAGTCCTTCATCAATAATTGTCTATTGGACCAATCTTCATAGGTATCTCATAGGTATGTATATATTTACTTATATATGTATATGTACACATACACACACACACATATATACACATATGTGTGTATGTATAAACACACACTCAACAGGTCCAAAATAGAAGATAATGTATGGGAAGCATAATATAAATTCTAGGTATTACTATTAATTTTCTTCCAAACCTCCTGGTTTTCCTAACTTCCTTATTTCTACTCAGTGCACCAGCATCTTTCACTGTTTCCCAGACTCAGTCATCTTTAATTCTTTACCTTGTCTTGGCTGCCAAATCTGATCTGTTGCCAGCTCTCACTGATTCTACCTCCAAAGCATCTCTTACATTGTCCTCTCCCGTCAACTCACACAGAATACCACCCTAGTTCAGGCCTTCATTACCTGTTGCCCCTTCCTGTAGCAGTCACCTCATCAGCCTCCTTGCCTTCAGTTACTTTCCTCCACATAGCCACCAAATTGACATTTCTTAAGCAGGGATCTCAGTAGTGAATCCCTCTCAAAAAGCTCCCTATTGCCTCAAGCACAAATGACAAACTCCTCTGTTCAGTATGTAAAGCCCTTCTATGGAGCCTTTCCTAATTCCCTGTTAGTGCTCCCACTCCCTGAAATTGTGTGTAATTTGTATTTACTTACATCGAAGTCCCTGTTGTTTTTCTCAATAGCAGGTAAATTCCTTGAAGGCTGCAGCTGTTTGGATTTTGTCTCTGTGTTCCTGGCAAAGGGACTGGGATGTAGGTAGGCACTTGCAATTCTTGCTGAATGGGATAGAGACTGAATCTATAATATTAAAGCTAATAGGCACCTCCTCTGAAACTTTTGATCGTAGAGTGTTTGTTGCCTAGGGCAGCACTTCTTAAACTGTAAGGGATATTTGGCAATAGCAAAAGGTTTCCGAATGTGTAATGAACAAAAATCAATTCAAAATCAAACACATAATGAATCCAAGGTGTTTCTGGCAGCACTTGCCTGTGTCGCATCAGGCAACTTCACAGCAGCCTTGGTTCTGAACACACAGCATGTGCACTTTGCAGTGTGTATGCCCTCAGGACATGAAGTGCCAACAAATTCTGCCAAAAAGGAGTTATGAGTGGAAAAAATTTAAGAAGCCCTGATCTAAGGCACCAAGAAATTAAATGAATTGCCCACACAGCCAGGATTAGTCAGAGGAAGGACTTGAACCCAGGTCTTTTTGGCTTAAGGGCAATGCTCTGTCTACAATGACATGCTTCTTTTATTTAAATTAAATAGAACATATTTAACATTTGTAAATTTGGGAGAGGGTGGTATTTGCAAACTTCAAATAAAGTTCTGTGACTTGACCAGTACAAACATATAAAGATCTAACAGGAACAGGTTGCCTTTTCCACCTAATAAACTGGAATCACCTATAAATTTACCTAAACCTTTCATAGAGTCAGAGTCATAGAAGGGGTCTTAGAGATCTAATCCAGTCTCATTGGATAAATGAGCAAACTGAGGCCCAGAGAGGAAAAGTAACTTGCCCAGTGTCACACAACAATTCAGTGTCAGGACCTGAATGCAAGCTCACATATAACTGTGTCCAGTGTTCCCTCCATACTCCACAATACTCAATACTCCATCTTTCTTGTACCTATGTTTCACACAAAATAACTTCTTGGTATTCTAATTTTTAAATGTTTGCTTCAATCAAGTCAATAATTCAAATCACCAAATAGTGTAAAAGCATTAGCACTGAAGAAAGCAGTAAGTGTAGAAAGGACATGCCCTTCTGAAGCTGATGATCTAGTAAGGGGAATGAGATATTTAGATAACTCACTATGACACAGTCACACATAAATACTTAAATGGAACAAAAGGGTTTGGGGTTTTTTTAGGTAAAGATCATTAGTCATTGAGGGGGTGAGAGCAGGCAGTGAATGCTTCCTGGCAGAGGTGACATTTGATCTGGATTTTAAAAGGTTAAGGATATTCCAAGCACAAAAATCAGCATGAACCAAGGTATGTTCATGTTGTCAGGAAAGAAAAGGACATTTGCAGGAGCCAGATTCTTCCAGTTAGATTGGAACATAGACTTTTCAGATGAAAGCGGCAAGAGATGAGGTTAGAAAGGTAGGGTTGTACCAGATTATTGAAAGACCTTGGATATGGGTAAGGGGGCCATGGCCATTAGGAACCACTGAAGGTCCTTAAGAAGAGAAGTAATATAATTATGTCTAAGGAAATACTCATCTGTCAGAAGTGTGTGCAAGAAGGGAAGAACTGTGAGAAAGCTATTGACAAAATGCAGGTGAATGATCTTGAATTCTAAGGTGGCAGCATCAGGAACAGGGAGGGAGAAGAAGAGCTGGAGTTTTTTTCAGAGGTAGAATTGACAGGACTTGGCAACTGATTGTACAAAGGAGGGGAGGGAAAAGGAGAGGAAAGAGTTAGAAGCCACTCACACACATTTTCACATATCAGAGAGGGTGGTGATGCCATTGAGAGACAAGTGAAGTTAGAAAGATAAGCAGGGGGCAGCTAGGTGGCTTGGTGAATAGAGCACCGGCCCTACAGTCAGGAGGACCTGAGTTCAAATGCAGCCTCAGAAACTTAACACAAAAAATAGCCATGTGACCTTGGGCAAGTCACTTAACCCCAATTGCCCCTCAAAAAAAAAAAAAAAGAAAGATAAGCAGAAGTTTAGAAAGAAAGGTAATGAGCTCAGTCTCAAGTATTGGTGGGAAATCTTTACTGAAGTGGACAAGGGTCCTTCTTATAGGTGTGTATAGAGCTCTGGAAAGAGGTTACAGTCAGTCTCTGAGAATTTGGCAAGAAATGATCAACCAGGGCAGCCAGCTGGCACAGTGAAGAGAGCACCAGCCCTGGAGTCAGGAGGACCTGAGTTCAAATTTGGCCTCAGACACTTAACACTCACTAGCCATGTGACCTTGGGCAAATCACTTAATGCCAATTGCCCTGCCTTCTCCCCTCCAAAAAGCAAAAATAACAACAACAAAAAAAAAAAAAACAAAGAAATTAACAACCATCTCAAAGTCCACAGTTGTTGAGCTCACAGAATCTAAAGCAACATCTCAGAAATAACAAATCTTTTATACAACTATTGTTGTATCTATTGACTTAGAAAATCATAAATAAACATTACCTATGTTGTATTATATTTGTATTTATTTTGTTAAACATTTCCCAATTACATTTTAATCAAGCTCAGGACTCACTCCAGAGTTTTGTGGGCTATCTCTAATTTGACACCTCTGTTATAAAGCACCAAAAAACAGATGAATTAGTAAATTAAGCTGAACCATAGATCATACGTAGAGGATCAGAAGAGACCCTAGAGGCTGACCTTTGAGGCGGGAACTGAAACCCCCACTAGGCTGATTCAGCTACGAGTTTAATTTATTATAAGGTTTTCCCATCATGGACCTTTTTCCTTGACCAAGATAAAACAAAAAAGCAAGGTCTCTTGAGACTAAGGCTAGCTTGTGGTTGCTAAGGCAATAGTAACGCAGCTCACCCTCAGGAAAGATTGGCATCCAAGTAAACAACCTGCTGCCCCCTCCTGATTAACTTGTGAAATGGCATCCACGTGGCTCACGTCCTGAGCAAGACAGACCGACCCAAGATGTCAGAGCTGGAGAGAGGATCTAGTCATGAGATTCTAGTACAATAGAATCACTTTTATGGATAAGGACACCGAGACCCAGAGAGAAAGTGTGTTTTGCACCAGGTCTCAAAGCAAGTTAGTGGCAATTGAGTCTATTACCCAGGTCTCCTGAATCCCTCTCCAAAATGTAATGAGAATGATAAAAGATTGATAACATCAATATTGGGTCACAATTTTTTTTTAAAATCCTGCTAGTTTAAATATAAAGACTTGATGCATTAGTTGACTCAAAAATCTCCATTTTAAGTGTGTATTGAATTAGTTCATTGTATGTTTTAAAGTTCATTCCAGCCTAATAGTCTATAATTAACCTTTTCCTATCTTTGACATCCCAAAGTGATTCAAGATTCTTCTCTCCACCCCCACCCCAATCTAACTTGTCCCAAGCAATGATGTTCTTTAAAGGACAATACACACACACACACACACACACACACTCACTCACTTCTGTCTTTGTGTGTTTGTGGGCAGCTGAACCTCCACTCCTGTCAGGTAATTAACATCCCAGTTAAAGCAATGAGCAAAACCATTTAAAATGTTTGAGATAACCTTTCTTTCCAAGTAGAGATCTTGTATCCTAGCAACAGTAGGAACACATTCTGAATAGGCTTTAAATAAAACAACAACAGCTCTTCGCACAGAAGGGCCCAGTGCCAGGGGAAGCTAGAGCCCTGAACAGCATTCAACTGTCAATTTTTTCCTTCAGTGATCCATGAATGGTTGTGGCAGATGCTGCACCTTGGGCCTCTGATCTGGGGCAGAGAGGGGAAAAGAAAAGGAGAGGCTTAGGAAAGATGGTCAGGCTTATCCAGACCAGCCAGCAATTCTGTGGAACTAACAATGATTCCATCGAAGGAAATAGACTATAAATACCACCCCTTTCTCTTAAAAAAAAAGTTCCCTCCATGTCCATTGAAAGAACAGATTTCAGTGACACTAATAAAGAGGGTAAACGTTGTAAGCATACAACTCTTGAGTCAAAGTAGGCGGTTTGTTGCTGACATCTGCATTGATCCAGACGTGATCCATGAAAAGAACAATGAAAGGAAGTCAAAAGGCCTGATTTCTAGTCCTGGCTCTGTCATTTACAAGCTTTGCAGCCTTGGACAACTTACTTTCCCTCTCTGAGGCTTGGGTTGGTTGGTTTGTTTATTTTTTCTCTTATAGTGGGAAGAACACTGTATTTAAAATGAGAGGACTTTTATACAACCTTGGAAAAGTCACAACCGCTCTGGACTTCAGTTTCCTCTTCTGTAAAATTCAGGGGGAGGGGAGGAGGGAAATGGAACCAGATAACCAACTCTAAATTAATAATGATGAGAACTGCACTATTTGCCTCACAGGGTTGTTGTGAGGACAATTCTCTGCCCTCTGTAAAAGAGAAAGCTCTAAAGAAATGTGAGCTACTATTAGCACAAGAATGGAAAAACAAGAGCTGCCTGGAATAAACTCTGACTCCTACATAGAGCATCTGACCCCACCCTAACCTGGCCCTCTTTGGTGTCACTCAACTATCCAAGCTTCAATGATATCAGCTCCACTCCTGAAATAAGTGCTAGCGTTTTCCCTTCCTGTTCTGCCCCAGTTGCCCCCAATGCCTTCACCTATTCCATTGCCCTAGAAAAATCCTGACACTTGTGGCCAAGATCATAGAATTGTGGAATCTCAAAGTTAGAAGGAACTTCAAAGGGCATCTAGTCCAACTCTTACTTGAAATTTTTGTATTTTTTCCAATTACATGTAAAAACAATTTTTTTTAAATTTTGAGTTCTAAATTCTCTCCATCCTTCCCTCTCCTCTCCCCTACCTTGAGAAGGCAAGCAATTTAATATTGATCATACATGTGCAGTCATACCAAACATATTTCCATATTAGCCATGTTGTGAAAGAAAACACAGACCAAAACAAAACACCAAGAAAAATAAAATTTAAAAAGTATGCTTCTATTTACATTCAGATTCTATAGGTTCTTTCTCTAGAGGTAAATAGCATTTTTCATCATAAAGTCATCAGAATTATCTTGGATCATTGTATTACTGAAAATAACTAAGACATTCAGAATTGATCATTGTACAACATTACTGTTACTGTGTATACTGTTCTCCTGGTTCTGCTCACACTACACTCTGCATCACTTCAGTATATCTTTCCAGGTTTTTCTGAAATCATCCTGCTCATCATTTATTATAGCACATTAATATTCTATTACAACCATATAGAACAACTTGTCCAACCATTCTGCAATTGATGGGCATCGCCTCAATTTCCAACTCTTGGCCACCACAAAAAGAGCTGCTATAAATATTTTTGTACAAATAGATTCTTTTCCTTTTTTTTTTTTTTTAATCTCTTTGGGTACAGACCTAGGGGTGATTCTTCTGGATCAAAGAGTATACTTGTTTGATTGCCCTTTGAGCATAGTTCCAAATTGCTCTCCAGAATGACTGGATCAGTTCACAATTCCACCAACAGTGCATTAGTGAACCAATTTTTCCACATCCCCTCCAACATTTACCATTTTCCTTTTCTGTCATATTAGCCAATCCAATAGGCATGATCTGGTACCTCAGAGTTGTTTTAATTTGCATTTTTCTAATCAATAATGATTTAGAGCATTTTTTCATGACTATAGATAGCTTTGATTTCTTCTCCTGAAAACTGCATGTTTATATCCTTTGACCATTTGTCAATTGGGGACCAACACCTACTTGAACTGGAATGTCTTCACCAATATCCCTGAAAAGTGATTATTCAGACTCTGTGGATGAGGAACTTATTACCTCATCAGCCAGACCATTCAATACTTGAGAGTCCAATTTATTTATTTATTTTTAGTTTTCAACATTCATTTCCACAAGATTTTGAGCTACAAATTTTCTCCCTGTCTTTCCCCTACCTCCCACCCCAAAATAGCAAGCCTACTGAATACCCCTTGCCCCAATCTGTTCTCTTTTATATCCTCCCCCATCCCCCCCCCAACTTTCTAGTAGGGCAAGATGGATTTCTATACCCTAGTGCCTGTGTATCTTATTTCCCAGTTACATGTTAAAAAACAAACAATTTTTTATAACATTTGTTTTGGAAACTTTGAGTTCCAGAGTCTTTCCCTTCTTCCCTCCTCATTCACCCCCAGTGGGAAGACAAGCAATTCAACATAAGTTGTACATGTGTAGTTACACATAACATTTCCATAGTAGTTATATTGTGAAAGACTAACTATATTTCCCTCCATCCTATCCTGCCCCCCACTTATTCTATTTTCTACTTTGACCCTGTTCCTTTTCTAACTACCCTCTCCCCCAGTCTGCCCTCCCACCTATCATCCCACCCTTATACCCTTCCCCTCTGCTTTCCTGTAGGGTAAGATACCTAATTGAATGTGTATGTTAGTCCCTCCTTAAGCCAAATTCAATGAGAGCAAGGTTGACCCATTCCCTTTCACCTTCCTGCTCTTCCCCTCCATTATAACAGTGTTCTCTTGCCTCTTTTTTTTTTTTCATATGTTGGCATTTATTATTTAAGTTGAAGAACAGGTTATGAGGAAAGTGGGGGGCAAGGGAGGATACAGGGAGCCAAGAGCCTCTCATCTGTGCCTGCTCTAGACTGGGTCGATCCTGATTTCTGAGTCTTGGTCCAGGGCACACAAGGAAGCAGATGACAAGATGAGGTTCCAGGGGTACAGGCTGAGGAAAACACCAGGGGTGGCCAGAGTTACACATCCAGCCAGAGGCAGGGGCTGGGATTCTTCTTGGATCAGCAGCACCACTTCCTTCTGGGAACTGAAGCCTAGTGCTAAGTTCCATCCTACATATTCTTTATAAAACATTCTTGTAGTTAAAGTCTTTGTGCTAAAGAATTCTTTCATCGCCTTTCTAACTTCTTGTACTTTGCTTCTAGTCCCTTTGAATATGCATCTGACTTGTAAGCTGCCTGTGCAAGAGCTGCTACAGGCTCCTCAATTAAAGTGATCTGGTCCAGATAAGGCTGAAGGGCTGCATGTTTCTGGTTTAAGTCCTTTAGGTTTCTACTTATGTTTACTGCAATATCTGTCATTTCTAGGTACTTCAAGCTAGTCACTTTGTTCATATTTTCCAGAAGTTTATAATCTTCACTGATAGCTGTCAGCTCGCCCGTCAGGTACGTGGCCATTTTGGAGAACATGTCCTGGCACAGCCCTGTGATGTCCACCTCAGCGGGCTCTGTGGTTTCCTCAGCCGTCTTCAACAAGGCATCATCTAGGCCAGGGAAGGGAGGAAGGAGGGGGAGGGGGAGAGGGAAAGGGAAGAGGAAGAGGACAAGCAACAGGAGAAAAGGGGAAGGGTGAGCAGTCAGAGGAGGGGGCGAGGAGGGGGCAGCAGATCCCCTCTCTGGCCTCTTTTGCCTCTTTTATGTGAGATAATTTACCCTAATCTATCTCTCCCTTTCTTCTTCTCCCAATATATTCCTCTCTCACTTCTTAATTTTATTTTTAGATATCATCCCTTCGTATTCAACTCATCCTGTGCCCTCTGTCTCTCTGTCTATGTATACATGTCATACATATGCACACACTCACATATATATTTATACATGCATACACCCTCCTCTACATACATACATATACACATATATATTCCCTTCAACTATATTCATACTGAGAAAAGTCTCATGAGTTACAATGATCATTTTTCCATGTAGGAATATAAATAGTTCAACTTTAATAAGTTCCTTATGATTTCTTTTTCCTGTTTACCTTCTCATGCTTCTCTTTCTTCTTGTATTTGAAAGTCAAATTTTCTGTTCAGCTCTGATTTTTTTCATCAAGAATGCTTGAAAATGCTCTATTTCATTGAATGACCATATTTTCCCCTGAAGCATTATACTCAGTTTTTCTGGGTAGGTGATTCTTGGTTTTAATCCTAGCTCCTTTGACCTCCAGAATACCATATTCTAAGCCCTTCAGTCCCTTAATATAGAAGCTGCAAGGTCTTGTGTTATCCTGATTGTGTTTCCACAGTACTCAAATTGTTTCTTCCTGGCTGCTTGCAGTATTTTCTCCTTGACCTGAGAACTCTGGAATTTGGCTATAATATTCCTAGGAGTTTTCTTTTTGGGGTCTTTTTCAGGAAATGATTGGTGGATTCTTTCAACCTCTATTTTACCCTCTGGTTCTAAAACATCAGGGCAATTTTCCTTGAGAATTTCTTTTTTTTTTCTTTTTTTAAAGCAATCGGGGTTAAGTAACTTGCTCAAGGTTACACAGCCAGTTATTTCTGGGTGTGGTGCTGAGTATCTGAGCCCGGACTTGATCCAGGTCATCCCGACACTGGAGCCGGTGCTCTTACTTGCTGAGCCACCTGGCTGTCCCTAAGCAATTGGGGTTAAGTAACTTGCTCAAGGTTACACAGGCAGGTGTTTCTGGGTAGGTGCTGAGTGTCTGAGCCCAGGATTCGATCTCCAGGTCTTCTCAACACTGGAGCTGGTGCTCTTACTCGCTGTGCTACCTGGCCGCCCCACCCTTGAGAATTTCTTGAAAGATGGTGTCTAGGTTCTTTTTTTGATCATGGCTTTCAGGTAGTCCAATAATTTTTAAATTATCTCTCCTTGATCTATTTTCCAGGTCAGTGGTTTTTCCCATGAGATATTTCACACTGCCTTCTACTATTTTGTTTGTTTGGATCTGTTTAACAGCATCTTGATTTCTCATAAAGTCATTAGCTTCCAATTGCTCTAATTTTGAAGGAATTATTCTCTTCAGAGAGTTTTTGAAATTCCTTTTCCATCTGGCAAATTTGGATTTTTAAGGCATTCTTCTTCTCATTGGCTTTTTGGGCCTCTTTTGCCATTTGAGTTAGTCTACTTTTTAAGGTGTTATTTTCTTCAGTGTATTTTTGGGTCTCCTTTAGCAGGCTGTTGACTCCCTTTTCATGATTTTCTTGTATCATTCTCATTTCTCTTCTCAGTTTTTCCTCCACTTCTCTTGGGGTTAAGTGATTTGCCCAAGGTCACACAGCCAGTAAGTGTCTGAGGTCATATTTGAACTCAGGTCCTCTTGACTCCAAGGCTGGTGCTCTATTCACTGCTCCACCTAGCTGCCCCGCCTCTTACTTGATTTTCAAAATCCTTCCTGAGCTCCTCCATGGCCTGTGATCAATTCATATTTTTCTTAGAAGCTTTTGATGCAGGAGTTCTGACTTTATTGTCCTCCTCCAGTTCCATGCTTTGATGATTTTTGACCCCCAAAAAGAATTCTATGGTCTGTTTGTGCTTCCCCTGCTTGCTCATATTGCCAGCCAATTACTTGACTTTTGAGCTCTTTGCCATGGTAGAACTCTGCTTCCAGAATGAAGAGAGCTATGTCCCAAATGGCTGGGGTTTTCACAGCTTCTGGAGCTATTAGTTGGGCACCCTCTCTACAGCTCCCACAAGCTCTGGCACACTGGCTACACACCCCAGGACCACCACCCAAGACCATGATCCAGATCCAACCAGGCCAAAGCAAAAGTGATTGCCCTCTGAATAGTCACTGGGTCCCCCTACAATCTGCAGGCCAAAAGCTCTGGAAGCAGCCACAAAGCAGCTGCAGCCTCCATGCCTCTGATTCTTCTTGCCCCAGGGGCAGGGGCTAGACCATGATCTTCCTTCACCCTTCCAACAGAGTTCTCCACTGACCTTTTATTTTCTCTTTGGGGTTTATGGGTTAAGAAGTCTGGAAACTGCCACAGCTGTTGGTGATTCACTCTCCTGATGTCTGCTCTGGCCAGTTTGGGCCCCCCTAGCCCAGAACCACAGCTCACAGGGGACTGCACTTGGCTCCCAGTATGGTGCAATAGCCCTTTCCTGTCATCCTGCCAGGCTGCCTTCAGTAGGAGATTTGTTTCTCTCTGTCTCTTTGTGGGTTCTGTAGCTTTAAAATTTGTTTAGAGTAATTTTTTTACAGGCATTGGAAGTGATTGGAGATGAAACCCATGCCAAACCAATGCTTTTACTCCACCATCTTGGCTCTGCCCCCAATATTTAAGAGTCAATAAGTTTATTAAGTGCCTACTATGTCCCAGGTACTTTGGTAAGTGCTGCAGATACAAGTATGAAAAAAAGAATGACAGTCCCTACTCTCAAGGATCTTACAATCTAATGGGAGAAGACAAAACACAAAAAGAAGATGAAAAGTGGGGTGGGAGGGAAGAGAAGGTATGGTGGAGAAGTAAGTCAAAAAAATACCAAAGTAATGTAGCCAAATGAGAAATGCAGAGATATCTGAACCAAGCTCTCTCCTTAGAGTGAGGTTTGGAATTCATGGCCCTACCCTTCAATCAGAGAGGTAAAGTGTAGTGATGAGATGGCATACCAAGGTTGATGATATCCATTCCATCATTTGGCAGTTCTAAATGCTAGGATGTTTTTTTCTTTCTTTTTTTCAGGTCTGTAATTTCATAAATGTAGGGAACACCCCAAGCAGAAATTCCTTTGACCCATCATCAGCAATTCACATCCTTAAAGACTTGAGACTTAGAGTTTTCAAGTTGCCTGGGTAAATGAATTGACCAGGGAATGCAAGGGGAAAAGGATTTGAACCCAGGTCTTCCTGACTCAGTCGATTACCACATACTGCCACTACTAAGTTGTCCCTTTAATATGGGGCTAAAATTAACCTCCCTCTAACTGTGACCATTTACTACTAGTTCAGTCTGCTGGAGCCAAATGGTATAAGCTTACTTCTCCTGCCAAAGATTTATTTAAAGATAATGATTGCATTGTCACCTTAATTTTTTTCCCCTCTGGGATAAAGAGTTTCAGTTCTTTGTGCATCTTGCTCTATATATTTTTGCAAGTGCTTTAATTCTATATAGTACCATAGGTTAGAGCTAGAAGAAACATCAGAGTCCAGCTGGTCCAACCCCTTCATTTTACACATAGGGAAATTGAAACCCAGGGAAGATAAGTGACCCCTAAGCCAACATCCACAGGTACTAAATATCAGCTCCAGAGCCACTCTTTCTACTAGATCATGTTACTTCCTTTATTCAAATAAACTGTTCACAGTGAAGACAGGTTCAGGGAAAAATGAGAGACCACAGTAGGGGCTTCCATGCTCAATGAAATACTGAGTCTAAATACCTAGAAAGGCAGAAGAACACTGGACAAGATTAGAGAGACATGGGTTTGAGTCCCAGTTAGACAAATAGCTTTATGTTCTTGGACAAGTCAATTTCTTCTCTGAACCTCAGTTCTTTCTTCCCTAAAATTAAAGGGCTAAGCTAAATGGTCTCTAAGATTCCATACAGTTTAAAAAGTTCTATGTTCTCTTAGCACTTTCAACATCAACCTTCCTTCTTCCTTTTTAACACATAGGACCTTTTAGCTTAAGACTCTGGGCAAACATTCTCACTCTCAACACTTTTCTACACTTTTCTCCTTTAAATTGAGGCACAAATTAAGTTGCTTTCAGGTCAGCTTTCATGGAAGCAACCTACACTTCAGACCCTATCATAAAGAAAACATTATATCAAGAAATCAACTGTAATGTGAAAATCACCAAAGAAAAGAAAATGTAGGAGGACCCTTGGATTACCAAGCAAGAGGAGAGCAGAGTAACAAGGGTAGAGAAACAATTTCAGAAGCCACATTATGCCCTTGTTTCAGAATTGCTCTATCACCAGTAAATATAAGCCTTTTCTTCAAAAGGCTGAAGAAACATTCTGTGAAACTCTTCATGTGTGTTAAGCTGTGATTATGCCTTGTGTGGCTCTGCTGTGCTTTCACACTGAACTCCATATGCCATGTCAGCTGGCTCAGCAATAATCCCTAGACATAATAAGATAAGGACAAAGTAGGAGTTTTAACAGTACAATTCTAGGCACCATTGGTTCACATTACTTTTTAAAATTCATATTTAAAGAAATGTGTTTTATTATTGCTGATGTTAATGATATCATATCAGTCATATCCAGACAAATCATTTACACACACACACAAGTGAACCAGCTCTTAGAACAAAACAAAAAAAGTCAAGCAAAAACAACTGATGCAAGTACTATATCTGACAGTCATGTATACAATATTCTGGCCCTCATTCTTTTTATTGGAAACCTCAACTGCACTTAATTCTAGTGTTTTTCTTCTGTTAATTATTTCCTGTTTATCCTGTAAAGAGCTTGCTTTGTTTGTATGTATTTGCATGTTGTCTTCCCAATTAGATTGTGAGTTCATACTGGCCAGAGACTGTCTTTCACTTCTTTATATTTCCAGGACTTATCACAGTGTCTGGCACATAGTAAGCACTTAATAATGTTGATTACTTGATTGATTATAGACCCCTGACCTCTCTGAAAAAAGGAAGGTATTCATATTATTTCTAGACATTTTCAGCTTTAATTACCACTTGGAAGCTTGAGTCATTCAGGTGGTAATTTTTATAGTTTAGTAAAACATTTATTAAGCCTTTATTATTCATTAGGTCCTGTGCTTGGGGACAGGGAGAAAATGAAAAACATACAGTTCTAGGAAGTTCCTTGAGGGCAGTCTTAGTGAAAGTGAAGAGTGGAAGTGGGGAGCTCAGCATATGGAAAAGAGATAAGATATGTACATAAATAGCTATAATCAAGTTAGGCTATTATACAAGTTAGATAGCAATAAGTGGCAGGAGAGGGCAAATACCACATGTTATGGGAGATCTGAAGAAGTGATCCCTAAAGGGGAAGGAACAAGGAAGACTTCATGATGAAAGTGGCATCTGAGATGGGCTTTGAAGGAACAAAAGAATTTCAATAGGCAGCAGTATTAGGTATGGGGGAGAGGAAATTATAATGAGGGACAGCACAGGCAAAGAAAGAGAAGGCAGGATAAGACTGAGGGATGAGTCTAATTTGCCTGAAATATATATTCAAGTGTTGGGTAAGCTACAGTTGGATATGTAAGGGTTATGGGATTTAAAGATCTCCCATGCCCCATGGACGTGCTGACATAGCAGAGCAAGAGAAAGTGAAAAGCCGAGCTAACGGTCCTGCAGTTGGCAGTTGGCGGCGGTTGCCTTTTTTTTTTTTTTTTTTTTTTAGTTAGGACCCCTGCTGAGCACCACCAGGGGCCGGAGCTGCTGGGAGCAGGACTTTCTGCTAAGGACTCCTGCTGAGGACTGCCAGGGGCCAGAGCTGCTGGGAGCGTGCTTCCAGGGCGCTGGGTGGTTGCTGTGAGTGGGGAGAGGAGGACCTTTGCCTGAGGTAGCCTGTTCTGTTTTAAAGGCTTGAAAATGTGGGTGCTTTCTACTTTATCTACCTGTGCCAATGTCATAACTACTCTGATGGCTTTCACTTTCTGGTTTTGGGACTCAGTCTTTTGGTATCTTAATAAATTTTCTAGTTTATTTCCCCAAATGGCAAACCTGATGTATTTTGTGATGGATAATTATATCAGCATATTTGTAATCTCTATAGGCATTGTGAATATGGCATTGCTGATACAATACATAGGTTCCAACTAAATTCTGAAGAGTCTTGAATGTCAAGCTGAATTTGGACTTTATTCAGTAATACAGAACCATGGAAGATTTCTAAGGAAGACATAATGAAATTATGAAGATTATGAGTACAGCTATGTGAACGATGACTGGAGAGGTGGAAAAACTAGGAGAAGAGCAATTATAAGGCTATTATAACTTTGTAACCAGATAAAATATTCCACATTTATTCTGCCTGATTTTCAAGAACTCTGTGAAGAAAGTTGTAATTCATTTCATGGTGCATGGAATTAAACAAGGTAGGAATAGTCTATAGCTTTATATGTATGTAATCAGAAATTTTATTATCTCTATCCTTAAAAGAATTTGTGAAGTCACACATTATTATGCTTATTTTAATTAATTTTATTGTGTCAGTTTATGTTGATAAATGCTTGTTGGCCTTGAATTGTGTTCCACAATAAATTCAAAATGGATGTGAAACCTGAATACTAAAGACCATCCTATAAAAAATTTAGAAGATAAGCAAATCATATTCCTTTTACAGCTATGGATAGGAAATGGCTTCTTAACCAAATAGGAAATAGCAATAATTACAAAAGATAAAATAAATAATTTTGATGACATGAAATTGAAAAGCTTTTGCATAAACAAGATTAATGCATCTAGGGTAAGAAGGAAAAGTGATCTATCAGGCAGAAATATTTTTATCAGATATTTCTGATAGAGGTTTGGCATCCAAGATTTATGGACAAATAATAGAAATATGTAAGGCCAAAAGTCATTCCCCAATAGCAAAGTGGTCAGAAGATATGAAACAACAGCTCTAAAAGTAAGAATTACAATTAATAACCAGATGAAAGATTGCTGCAAATCACTAATAAAAGAAATACAAATCAAACAACTTTGAGGTTTCACCTCACACTCAGAAAATTTGCAATGATGACAAAATATGGGAATAGTCAATGTTGAAGTAGTTGTGAAAAGAAAGACACACTAGTGCATTGCTGGTGGAACTGTGAATTGGCACAGCCATTCTGGAAAGCAATTTTGCAAATAAAGTGACTAAACATCCATATCCTTTGACCCAGAGATTCCACTGCTGAGAAAGTGACCTCAAGAAGGTCATTGACAAAAAGCAAAATTCCATATACATCAAAATATTTATAGCAACATATTTTGTGATAATAAAGTCTTAGAAATAAAGTAGATTCTATTATTGCAGAATGGTTAAAAAAATTGAACTATATGAGTGAAATAGAACATTACTGTGCTGGAAGAAATGACTAACATAATGAATACCAATAAGGATTTAAATGAAATGATGCAAAGTGAAATAAGCAGAGCCAAAAAAATTATCTCTATGACAATGTAATTGGAAAGAATAACAACCATGAAACCATTGAAAGTGAGCATTAAAAAAAAATTAAAACAAAAAATAAAACTAGACTTGGCCCCAAAGAAGAGACATGAGAAGATACAGGACCTGACTCCTTTGCAGAAGTACTTCTACAAGTGTGGAATATTGCATATAATGCAGTGGATAGGCTCTGGGTTTGGAGTCAGGAAGACCTGAGTTCAGATGCAGCCTCAGACACTAGCTGTGTGACCCTGGGCCTAGCCCCTATCTCCCTCAGTTTTCTCAACTGTAAAATGAGGAGAATAATAGCACCTACCTCCCAGGATTGTTGTGGGGATCAAATGAGATGTTCATAAAGTGCTCAGCACAATGCCTGGAACATAGTAGGCACATAGTGAATATTTGTTCCCTTTCCTTATTCTCCTTTCAATGTATTAATCAATTTCCTGAATTTTCTTCTCTTCCTCTTTTTTCTTTTCTTTTCTTTTTAATTCTTTTGTCGTAAGGGAGGGCTCTCTAAGGGAGAGGAATTTCAGAGAAAATCTAGGCTATGTAAAAACAAAATGTATCAAAAATCTATTTTAAAAAATAAAATGTCAGAGCGGCTAGGTGGCACAGTGAATAGGACACTGGCCCTGGAGTCAGGAGGACCTGAGTTCAAATCCAACCTCAGATACGTAACACAAAAACTAGCCGTGTTTGTTTAAAAAACTAGCATGTCACTTAACCCCAATTGCCCTCCAAAAAGCAAAAAAAATTTAATAATAAAATAAAATAAAATGTGTAAGCTCAAAAAAATGCTCATTAGATTGGGTTGGATGTTACTTATTCTAACTTCTGGTCCCATTCAAAACAGGATGATCTCAGAATATCTATGCTACTTTAGGTATCCATTTGCTTTCGATGCCATAGTTAGCACATTTTATTAATATTAAGTAGTCACAGAAAGAAAAAGAACAATTGTGTCAGCTTAGTTTAAGCTAAGTATTTTCAATATTCCTCAATCAGCCTTTTACATTTAATTTCTTTCCCTTTTCTTCTATATGATACTGACTCCATAATTTTGCAGGAAAAAATACACCATATGATAAATAACTTTTGCAAGGAGTAACCACTTTGCACTATGGCTTGTTGCTGTTGCTGTTGTTTGTTTGTTCTTCCATTTTTTCTTTATGTTAAGTTTCAGGCCAGCTTTTACACTACCTTCTTTCACCCTCATCAAGAGTCTTCTTAATTCTTCACTTTCTGCCATCAGAGCAGTATCATCTGCATATCTGAGATTATTGATATTTCTCCCAGCAACCTTAATTTCAGCTTCTGATTCATCCAAGCTGGCATTTTGCACAATGTATTCTACATGGAAGTTAAATAAATAAAGTGACAACATACAGTCTTTCCATACTCCTTTTCCAGTCTTAAACCAATTAGCTGTTTCTTGTTCAGTTCTAACTGTTGCTTCTTAACCCACATACAGGTTCCTCAGGAGACAAGTAAGATGAGATGATCTGTTACTACCACCTCTTTAAGGACTAGTCGAATTTTGTTGTGATCTACACAATCAAATGCTTTTCTTTTTTTATTTTTTTAGTTTTATTTTGGTTTTTTGTTTTGTTTTTGCAAGGGGGAAGGCAGGACAATTGGGGTCGAGTGACTTGCCCAAGGTCACACAGTAAGTAAGTGTTAAGTGTCTGAGGTGGGATTTGAACTCAGGTCCTCTTGACTCCATGGTCAGTGCTCTCTTCACTATGCCACCTAGCCATCCCTGTTCTCTGAAATTCTGCATTCAATTGGATATATCTTTCCCTTTCTCCTTTTCCTTTTTCTTTCTCAGCTATTTGTAAAGCCTTATCTGACAGCATTTTGTTTTCTTGTTCTTCTTTTTCTTTGGAATGGCTTTTTGATGTTGTTGCTTCTGCTGCCTCCTGTACAATATTTTAAACCTCTGTCCATAGAACTTCAGGTAGTCTATCTACCAGATCTAATCCCTTAAATTTGTTAATCACCATCACTTCGTATTCATAAGGGATGTTATTTAGGTCATACCTATCTGGTCTGCTGATTTTCCCTACTTTGAGATAAGGTACTATAGGGTATTTTCCATGTATACTTTTCATGTATATAATTCCTAAATAGTCATTCACTGTAATGAAATTGAAGGGGTCTTTTTTTCCCCAAACACTCTATGGAATGCATTTTTTTTATTTACTCATTTTCTTATTTAACAAAAATTTGAATATTTATTAGGAGCAAGGTTGAACAGTGTGAGAGTAGAAAGAATAACACATATTCTCATGGAATTTATAATCTCATTCAGGAGATAATTCTTCCATAGTTTAAAAGACATGTAACTTTGTTAATTTCTACCAATGCAGATCGTTATTGCCTTAGTAGAAGGTTGTAAAGAGGTATTATGACAAAATACTCATTGCCTAGCCCTGAACTTTTCTACAAAGTTAGCTAGGCTTTTGCTCAGGTGACATACATATAATTGAGTCAGAAGCCATTCTAGCTTTCTAAACCTGTTAATTTATGCTCTACTGGTATAACTTTCAAGAACCCAGAGTCATCTCCATACCATGATGAGGATGGTTTTGATAGAGGTGCAATAATCCACAAACACAAATGATAACAGAAAAGTAGAATGTGAGTGTACAATTTTTAAAAGGTACAAATAAGGTGCTAAGAGTTCAAATAAAGAAGATACTGACTGCGGGGTTGGGAGAATGACCAGGGAAGGTTTATGGAAGAAATGGCTTAGAGTCTTCAACTCTTTGGATTTGGAAACTGAGAAGTCATCTGATTCAAACTCTATTTGAAATAGGAATCCCTTCCACTAGTCTCTAACAAATGGGTTGCCCAGCTTCTGCTTGAAGAATTCCTATGCTGGGGAATTAGTTCCCAACTCCTTAAGATAACCTATTTCCCCTCTGGATAGCTACATTAGGATGTTTTTCTTTGTATAGGGCCAAAATATGCCCACATACCTCCCCTCAATCCATTATTCCTAGTCTGTCCTCCAAGGCCAAATAAAAAATGTCTAGTCCCTCTTCTACTCTTCACATATTTGAAGACAATTATCATAGCCCTACTAAGTGTCTTTTTCGGACTATGTCCAGATCTTTTAGTCAAGCTTCAAATTAGCATGGTTTCCATTGACTTGGATCTGAATTTTGCAACATATTTGTTAGATACTGTTGCAGCAATTACAGAAGACTGTATTTCCATTAATGCAATATGAGATGGCACAAGCATGTGGAAGATGACATTTGACTCATATGCTGAATTTAGAATTGTTCTTTCTCCCCCACCTCAACTAATTGACTGGCCCATTGTATTTTATTACATACCCTTACTGGGGTTCTATAATACTATAAGTAGATGGGAAGAGCTAATAGAAATTACATGTTATCATCACAAAGCTGCCAGATCTAGAGAAACTGGCAGTTATCAAAATTTTTAAAAGTTAGATTTTTTTTTGAGATATCCTCCAAGGAAGGTCCAGGAACAGTCAACCGTTTAATTCAATTTATATATTTATTAAATATCACCATGCTGTAGGCACTTGAGACCAGAAAAATTAAAAATAAAGCCCTTTAAAGGAGTTGAAAGAAATCCGCCACACATTGACAAGAATTGTGGCTTCATTCAACTATTCTACAAAATAATATAGAATTATATCAATAACTAACATTGGGAGGCCAGGTAGCACAGCGAGTAAGAGCACCGGCTCCAGTGTTGAGAAGACCTGGAGATCGAATCCCGGGCTCAGACACTTAGCACCCACCAGAAATAACTGGCCGTGTAACCTTGAGCAAGTTACTTAACCCCGATTGCTTTAAAGAATTAGAAAAAAAAAACTAACATTATATAATCCTTTAAGGTTTGTAAATCACTTTACATATGTTTTCTCATTTGATTTTCACAACATTGGGAGATAGGTTCTATTGTTTTCCATATTTTACAGATGAAAAAACTGAAGCTAAGAAAGGTTAATTGGTTTTAATCCTGTCTGAGGCAAGATTTAAACTGAGATCTCTTAAGGTCAGTTCTCATTCTAGTATGCCATCTAACAGCCTCTAATAATGAAAGAAAAGTCACTAATGACTTTAGACCTATAAATACCCTTGCTGGGTATATACATACCAAGGAAGTCAAAGACAGAAAGAAATGTCCTATATGGGCTAAACTATTCATAAGATCACTTTGCTGGTATTAAAGAACTAAAACCAGATTAAGTATCCATCAATGAGAAATGGCTAAACAAATTGTTACATGAATGTAACTCAATATTGCACTATGAGAAATGGTGGATATGAAGAATTCAGAACAATATGTGAAGTATTAACTAATACATAGTAAAGTATGCAAACACCAAAAAAAAAAGACCCACTGACATTTAATTTAAAGTAAAAGAACAATAAAAAAAATGAAACAAGTATTTATTAAGCACTTATTATGCTCCAGGCACTATGTTAAACACTAATGAAACAAAAGTGAATGCGCTGTAATTATAAGGGCTAATCTATGTTCCAGAGAAGAGATGGAAAAACATACATCTCTCCTTTTATTGGGGAGGGAAGGTGAACTAGGATAAGGAATGTTGTAAAAACTATCAGATGTGGTTAATGTGTTGTAGCGACAATCATACTGGCATATTCAGCATGGCTGCTAGCACAGGTTCTTAGATCGGCTTTACTAGGAAAGATAACTGTTTAAGGGGTCAATGATCCTTTTTTAATTACATTTTCACTAGTTCAAGGGAAAAGTCAGCATCCTGAACTCAGAGAAAATACAAACAGAGAAAATGCAAGCAGAGAAATAAAGACCATGAGACAGGGCTCTGACTGCCTGAATCAACTATATACTTTACATATATCCCTAGATCAAGAGAGCCTTTATATCTGAGCAATCTGGGAGCTCTGAACTATGGCCACTCAGAATCTCAACCAGGGAATCACAAGATCCTTCTCATAAGAGAGCAAAATACCAGCTCGGAGTATATATACACTTCTCAGAGCCAGAAGGCATCACAACCCTCCTGACTCAGTGCCTAATTAGAAATTAGCAAAAGGTGTAAAAGCCTTCCTACAAGTAAGCCTCTCCTAAACGAGCTTTCCTTAATGGGCTCCACATGAGGCCTATTAATGGGTGAAGATCTTATATCCCATTAACATTATCTGTGTGGGTTGGTTTTGCTTAATGTTTTTTTTAAAGCTGAAGGTGAAGATGAAAGGAGTTTTTCTATCTAGAAATAATTGTGATATAAAACCAAAAATCATCAAATGAACTTCTAAGGAAAGAAAAAATGAAATGGTCTCTACACTTACATTTCGCTAGGGGAGGACATAATATGTACACAGTAAAACTTAAATGAATTTGATGAGGCAGAAAAGAGTAACTACTGAGAGGATCAGAAAAGGTTTCAGAGGAAGGGACACCTGAGCTGAGTGTTAAAGGAAGCTGCAGGAAGACAAAACTCAGTTTTTTCTTCACAATCCAAGCACAGGAAATGGTTTGTCTGAATGCTAAGATGTAAGAAATATGGAGTGTCATATTCAAGGATTGCCCAAGGGTTAGAAGTAGAGAAGAAGATTGAGTCTGGTATCACACTGTTGGAGAGAGAAGGGGAAGGGACAATAAATAACCTAGATGTTGGCAAATGATAGCAATTAGAATATGGAAAATATACTTCAAAAAGCACAAGTGAGTGAGGGCAGCAGGGGGAGAATCTAGAAACACCAGGAAATATACTTGTTCTGGTCTTTCCCAGGGCATGAGAAAAATAACCAACCCCAGAAATAGTTGCCAAGGGACAAGGTTTCACTGACGAAAGTCAGGTTGGCATAAGAAGATACAAGGCCTTCAAGGAAGAGATTTAGGATGAAGGAGCATTCATTAAAGGTAATATAGAGTTCCAGAGAGCACAGTGAAATAGGGTTGCAGAGGGAATAAGGACTAAGAAGGACTGGGTGTTGTCCTGATTGGAAATATTGTGTAGAAGAGAGGTTGTAGCTGGGGGAAGGGGTTTTCACTATCCTGGTGTTACCAAACCTGGACAAACTGCATTCATCTTTAAAGAAAAAAAATCAAGGTTTTTCCTTTAAGCCTTCTTCCAAAAAAATAGGCAAGAATGATGAACTATTGTATTAAAATAGAAAAACACTTCCTAACAATCAACTTCAGGATGAGAAAACAAAAAGAAAAGATCAATCTGTAAAAGAAAAATATTTTAATAACAATTGGTTCAAGTGATTCATAAATCTAGTAGAGGAATAAAGTATATGTGGTTGGAGAGGTACAAGAACCAACTCATTATTCATAATATTAAGAGCCATAATAAGGACAGCTGCCTCCAGTTAAATAAATCAATCAAAAGTACAAAAATAAACCTTCCAGGCATGATATTCCAGTGCTGTCTTCAAGTATTTGAAGAACTGACAGGAGGAAGATGAATTTGACTTGTTAAACTTAGCCCTAAAGGGCAGAGCTAGAAGCGATGAGAGGGAGCTGCAAAGAGGCAGACTTGGGCTTTATAAGAAAAGCTTCCTAAAAATTAGAGAGATCCAGAAGTGGAATGAGACACCCTAGGATGTAGCGACTATCTCCTTCCTGGATATCAAGAAAAGTCTAAATGACCATCTTCCATAAATGTGATTCAAGCAGAGTTTAGATTAATGGTCTCTGAGATCCTTCCAACGCTGCATAATTTCAAGACAGGTATAGTCTACAAATTCTGGTAGTCAATAATGGCTCATGGGTTCACAGATTTTAACCATAACTCACACATACATATATACAAGGTATCCCTAGAGATATTTCTAAATATAATGTTATTTAAATAACAGGACACCCTAGATTTTTAAGAAATCTGTTTATGACAAAGGCAGAGTTAGCAGAATTTGGACCTTAAAGGAGACACAGAACAAAAGCATTGTCTTTGCATGCATGTTCTATTTTATTTTACCTTGTTAAATCTAAAATTTGACCTCTTATTTTGTAGCTTTAATTTTTTTGTTAGTAATTATTAGGTTTATTTAAATGTAAAGTGTGCTATGATGCTGTTTTGTTTTGTCCATGTAGATTATGCATCTATGTGAATTTATCTAGATTTGGTTTATAGGGAGATAAGAAAAGATATCTCTAGAGTTTCTTTCCTTTATCCTTCTCTAAAGGAGACTCTGATTCCTGCCAGGAAGGGAAACAACAAGTTCCAGTCAAAGGCTGGCCATTCTGCTTCCTTCAGAGAGAAAAGGTATAGGGTTAGAATGATATATATCTACTCCCTGAAATATTTTTAGTCTAAGGGAAATCATTTTTACTTTTAAGCTACACTACTGATCACTATAGCTTTACAAGGAAGGAGATCTTCCAGACAATATATCTAACACTTGACTCCCTTCCTGCCAAATGTCAGTTCCACAATAAATACACATAGCAAATAGTGAATAACCAATTTATCTAAGCCAATAACAAACAGAAATCAAAAGTATTTATATGAGAATATATTCCAGACAAAACATAGAGTATATGAACTCTCTCATTGGGAACAAGATAAGTCAGTTAACAAGAGACAGCCCAAAATCTCACCTAAGGGAAATTCCCTGAAGTCTCTAATGTAGTAGACTCAGGATAGGGACATGATCAAAGTGTTGACTCTGATGGTAGGGACATGATCAAGGTATTGCCTCCACTACATGTTGACTTCTACCCTGAGTCTCTCTCTCTCTCCCTTCATACACCTCAAGAAAGTCTGGAACTGTGTATCTTCTCTCTCAAAGCTTGAAGCCAAAAGACTAGGATTTATCATCTCTCAAGCTCTCACCAAATCCACCCTTCATGCAGGAGTGGAGCATTAAATAATCAGTCTCCACTAGTAAGGAGATTCCCACACAAATGGGCTTTGAGGTGTGGGTTACACTAAAAAAAAATTTTTTTCAGTCTATCATAAAAAATTGTACTATCTCTCAAGTTTATTGTGAGAAAAGCACTTTGTAAAGTTATATAAAATGGGAATCATTATTATTTTTTCTTCAAGAAAACATAGACAAGTAGGGAATAAGATGACAAAGCATAGATGGTTTTGATCTGTGCCAGAGAATACCTGCATTAATTAGATCACCAATCCACTGAACTACTAAAATAAGAATTCTTTATCCATTGCAAATATAACTGTCATCTAATTTGTTGTTTTCTATTAAATTACTGACAAGGTTTTTTATTGAGTCCCCAGTAAAAGTGTCAGTACAGTATATAACTTAGAAAGATGTTGTATGTTTGCAAAGAAAATATAATTTATCAAGTATCAATGCATAGCAATGTTTCAAAGCCATAGCTTTCACTAAGTAGAATATGAACACATTTACTGAATTATAAGAGAACAGGGAAAATGTAGTCTCAGAAATGGAAGAGTTCCAGGAACCTATACTCACATCTGAATAGGGAAACACTCTCTACATCATACTTAAGCAGTTATCAGCCTCTGCTAAAGGATGTCCAATGAAGGGGAACCCACTACCTCCCATGATAGTTTATTCCACTTCTGGTAAATTCTAGTAATTAGGAAAATTTCCCTTAATTTGAGTGCAAACGTTTGTCTCTGTAACTTTTATATAATAAATGATTACCTAAAAATCTGAAGCTAAGTTTGTCAAAGTTTAACTCCTATTGATAGGAAATGTTGAGTACTTAAGAGAATTTTAGTCAATATCCCTTGGCAGAATAACATTTTATAATCCAAAAGACATTAAACATCAATGGATAAGCCATATCTATAAATGGTTAGTTCTCTCTCTCTCTCTCTCTCTGTCTCTCTCTCTCTCTCTCTCTCTCTCTCTCTCTCTCTCTCTCTCTCTCTCTTTCTCTCTCTCTCTCTCTCTCTCTCTCTCATAAAAATCACTTTGGCAGTAGTATGAGGAATGGACTACAACATGTACACATCTGAGACAGAAAGGTCAATTAGGAAGCTTTTGCAATAGTCCAAGCAAGAGGTGATGAGGGCCTGAACTAAGGTGGTGGCCATGACAGTAGAGCAAAGTAAATAGAGACAAGAGATGATGTGGAGGTAAAAACGACAACATTTGGCAAATGGTTGAGTATGGTATGGGAGAGTGAGGAGTTAAGGTTATCACCAAGGCTGTGGTCCTGGGAGGCTAGGAGATGGTGCCATCAGGCCATCTGACTCCAGAGTCAGTGCTCTGGCAACGAGGTGGTACAGAAGATAGAGGACTGGACCTGGAATCAGGAAGACCTGAATTGCAATCCTCCCTCACATGCTTAATAGCTATGTAACCTAGAAACTTCTGTCTGCCTCAGTCTCTTCAACTATAAAATGGGGATAATAATAGCACTTACCTCTTATGGTTGTTTTGAGGATCAGATGAGATATTTGTAAAGTGTTTAGCACAGTGCCTGGTACATAGCAGGCACTTAATAAATGTTTATCTTTTATCTTTCCCTCAAGAGAAATACAGAAGATTGGAAGTAAAGTGGGTTTGGGGAAAAAGATAATGTGCTCTGTTTGGGAAATGCTGAGTTTGAGAGGTCTATAGGAACCTCTCATGACAGTTCATGATAAGAGACTAGAATTCCAGCAGGGTGGCTAGGTGGTGAAGTGTATAGAGTACCAGCCCTGTAGTCAAGAGGACCTGAGTTCAAATCCAGCCTCAGACACTTAACACTTACTAGGGCAAATCACTTAACCCCAATTGCCCTTCCTTCCTCCCTACAAAAAAAGCAAAAAACAAACAACAAAAAAAGAGAGACTAGAGTTCCAAAGACAAACTGGGCCTGGATACATAGATCTGGAAGTCCTGTGGATAGAGATTATTATTTTACTCTTGGGAACCAATAAGGTCACCAAATGAGAGAGTGTAGAAAGAAATGAGGGACCATGATAGAATTTTAGAATACAGCTGCAGATAGGAGTTTGACAAAGATAATGAGCCAGCAAAGGAAACAGCAAGAACAGACAGGTAGGCAGAGGCCCTGACAAGGCCTGATCAATGTGATGGCAAGTTGACCCACAAATCACAAGGGCCATTGCCAGGACTATCACTGCAGGGCTGGGACTGGACAGAGCTGGCTACAGAAGCCACAAAATGACAGAGAGAAGCTAACCTGCTGCTGAAGACAGTACAGCAGGCTGGCAGGAAGGGGCCAGCACAGAGCTCTGGGAGCTGAGCCCAGCCCCATGTGAGCCAGAGGTTTTAGCCTCAAGGTGGCCACAACCAGCTGCCTGCTGGAGGGACTTCAGATCATCAGCAGCTATGGTGGTTTGCAGACTTATCAATCTATAGATGCTAAGGACAAAGTGAGAGGTCAGTGCAGTATGGACTTTGGAACCTGGGAATTCAGGAGTGCGGTTGGCTTTTGCCCCCAGGGTGAGAAGAGGCTGAGGCACTGTGGCTGAGGCACTGTGGCCATGCAGCTGCCACCACCTGGCTGCTTCAGAGCTCCTGGCCTGTAGATTTCAGTAGTCTAAGCAACCAGTCTGAAGGGTAATCACTCTTGCTTTAACCTACTTGGGTCTGGATCTAGGATGGAGTTCCTGGGGTGCGTGACCAGTTTGCCAGAGCATGGGGAAGCTTCAGAAGTGGTACCCAACTAATAGCTCCAGCAGCTGAGAAAAACCCAGTGATTTGGGACAAAGCTCCACCCTCTGATAGCAGAGTTCTACTGTGGCAAAAAGCTCAGAAGTCGAGTAATTGAGTGGCAACATAAGCAAACAAGGGAAGCAAAGCAAGCACAGTAATCCAACTTTGGACTCCTTTTTGAGGGACAAAAAGGATCAAAGCATGGAACAGGAGGAAGACAGCAAAATCAGAACTCCTTCACCAGAAGCTTCCAAGAAAAGAATAAGCTGCTTACAGGCCATAGAAGAGCTTAAGAAGGATTTTGAAAACCAAATAAGAGAAGTGGAGGAAAAATTGGGAAGAGAAATGAGAATGATGCAAGAAAATTATAAAATGAGAGTCAACAACCTGACTGAAGAAAATAACACCTTAAAAAAAAGACTAACTCAAATGGCAAAAGAGGATCAAAAAGCCAATGAGAAAAATGCCTTAAAAAGCCGAATTTTCCAGATGGAAAAAGAATCTCAAAAGCTCACTGAAACAGAATCATTCCTTCAGAATTATATTGGAACAAATGGAAGCTAGTGACTATATGAGAAATCAAGATACTATTAAACATATCCAAACAAATGAAAAAATAGAAGGCAATGTGAAATATCTCATTGAAAAAAACCACTGACCTGGAGAATAGATCCAGGAGTTATCATTTAAAAATTATTGGACTACCTGAAAACAATGATCAAAAAAAGAACCTCAAAATTATCCTCTAAGAAATTCTCAAGGAAAATTACCCTGATGTTTTAGAACCAGAGGGCAAAATAGAGGTTGAAAGATCACCTCCTGAAAAATACCCCAAAAAGAAAACTCCTAGGAATATTATAGCCAGGTTCCAGAATTCCCAGATCAAGGAGAAAATATTACAAGCAGCCAGGAAAAAACCAATTGAATATTGTGGAAACACAATCAGAATAACACAGGATCTGACCAGTTCTACACTGAGGGATCAAAGGGCTTACAATATGATATTCTGGAGGTCAAAGGAGCTGGGATTAAAACCAAGAATTACCTACCCAGAAAAACTGAGTATCATGTTTCAGGGGAAAATATGGTCATTCAATGGAACATAAGACTTTCAAGCATTCTTTTTTTTTTTTTTTGGAGGGGCAATTGGGGTTAAGTGACTTGCCCAAGGCTAGTTTTTTGTGCCACCTAGCCACTCCCATTCTTGATGAAAAAAACCAGAGTTGAATAGAAAATTTGACATTCAATTACAAGAAGCAAGAGAAGCATGAAAAGGTAAACAGGGAAAAGAAATCATAAGGAACTTGTCAAAGTTGAACTACTTACATTCATACACGGAAAAACGATAATTGTAACTTATGAAACTTTTCTCAGAATGAGAATAGATGAAGGGAACAGAAGTGTATATATATATGTATATATATATATATATGTATACATACATATATATGTCTATATAGGAAGGTATATGGGCATATGAATGCATATGTGAGAATGTGTATATATGTGTACAGGTATACATAGACAGAGGGCACAGGACCAGTTGAATAGGAAGGGATGATACTTAAAAGGTTAAATTAACAGGTGAGAGAGGAATATAATGAGAGGAGATGGGGAGATATAGAATGGGGTAAATTATCTCATATAGAAGAGGCAAGAGAAAACTGTTACAATGGAGGCCAAGAACAGGAAGGCAAAAGGGAATGAGTCAACCCTATGCTCAATGAATTTGGCTTAGAGAGGGAATCACATACACACTAAATAGGGTATCTCACCCTACAGGAGAGTAGGGGTGAAGGGGATGAGAGGGGGGATGATGGAAGGGAGGGCAGGCTGGGGGGGAGGGAAGTTGGAAGCACCCACTTTTGAAAAGGGACAGGATCAAAGTAGAAAATAGAACAAGGGGGGGATGGGATAGAGGGAAATATAGTCAGTCTTTCACAATAAATCCATTATGGAAATGTTTTGCAAGGCTACACATGTACAGCCTATGGTGAATTGCTTGTCTTTCCAGTAAGGATGGGTGACAAGGGAGGTAGGGAAAGAACCTGGAATTCAAAGGTTTAAAATCAAATGTTTAAAAAATATATTAGTGGTATTATTATTTTACATGTAACTGGGAAATAAGATATATAGGCATTGGGGCATAGAGATCCACCATGCCCCGCTGGAAAGTCGGAGGGGGGATGGGGGAAAGACATAGAAGAGAGAAGATTGGGGGAGGGGACATTCAGTGGGATCGATATTTTGGGGTGGTGGGTAGGGGAAAAATGGGGAGAAAATTTGTAACTCAAAATCTTGTGGAAATGAATGAAGTAAACTAAAAAAATAAAAGAAAATTTAAAAAGAAAAAAAAAAGAACAGACAGGTAGAAGAAGAACCAGGAGACAACTGTGTCATGAAAACCCAGGGAAGAGAAACTATTCAGGAGGAGAGATTGAGCAACTGTGCCAACATCTGCAGAGAAATCCACAAGGATGAGGAGTGAGGAAGCACTGTCAGTTTAGGTAATTAAAAGATCATTGGTTCGGGGCGGCCAGGTGGCTCAGCAAGTAAGAGCACCGGCTCCAGTGTTGGGATGACCTGGATCAAATCTGGGCTCAGATACTCAGCACCACACCCAGAAATAATAACTGGCCGTGTAACCTTGAGCAAGTTACTTAACCCCGATTGCTTTAAAAAAAAAAAAAAAAGATCATTGGTAACTTTGGAGAAGGAAGTTTGAGTTGAGTGATGATGCTTTATCTTACTACCTCTCTTTTTTTTATTCCTTATCACTTTATTATATCCATAATTCCACAAAATTAATGAAGATACAAAATTCCTCGTGTAAGAAGTAAATTAGTGGTATTGTCTGGAATATTTGACTTTCAGAAAGTGACTTGGGGAAGAATGGTTCCTATAAGGACTATTAATTTCTTATTTCTAGTCCATGAAAGTATACTGTTAAACTACATTAACCGTGAATCTCGGATACTGCCCATTCATTCAGAATAGAGTTTAAGTGTGTCAGATTCACCCAGACTTCACTAATAGCCTTTCTATACTGTGCACCCAGACTTCACAAGACACTCTTGCAAAAGACCAAATAGTGAATTGATTTTGATATTATCAGAAGACCATCAACTATAGAGAGTCACTACTCTAGGGTGTTTAAATAACCAGGAGATGATTGTAGAAGTCTCATTATGTTGGAAGCTCAGTGTCTGTTCCATTATGGCTCTAAAGGAAAGGTACAGAGATGGTGAGTTAGGAAGTTTTAAAAGCTAGAAGACAAATGAAAAGCCCGCCTGGCCCATAATGACTCAATCTTCTGTGATATTCTGTCCAATGTTAAGTGAGTCTGATCTCATTAGCGGTAGGATTCAGCTCTGAGATATAAAACTCCCTGCCAGCTAAGGTATTTCAGAATAATCTATTGTTGGGAGGAACATATGGTAACAGCATATGGGGAACTCTCTTCTTTTCCATATCTATATTCATAAGATTCATGGCAATGCTGCATCTAGCTCAAAGTGAAGTTCCACTTTAAAGAGAATGTTTAATCATAACATCTACATCATAGCAAAGCCTTAAAAACATGCCATGGCTCATTAATGATAGAATATGAAGGTTCAAAGGAGGTGGGCTAGTCACATAGCAAGAGCAAATGATAAAAGATGGATAACCAAAGTGTAGCACTGGTATTCACAACTTATTAAATGAACCAGAAATAAAGACTCTAAGAACATTGAGTAAAACCTTAGATTTATGAAAAGTCAGACAAGAATCACTCAGGATGAAAAAGCACAGAGGGATTATGATTTGTGGGAATGGCTCTTAATAAATGTTTGTTAAATTGAATTGGTGGTGGGGGTAACCATACCAATGAGATCACAGATGCTTCAGAATATCAAATACTTTTTCAGATAATGAATCATAATCTTGCTCAATAACTATTTGAAAAGCTTAAACTCAAACTTTATGTAGACAAAAAAAGAATTCCCAAGTATTTTTTTTTTCATTGTAGTGACCCAATTTAATTCGGGGGAGGAGGAGAAAGAGGTGTGTAGAGGTATGGACCTGTGATTTCATCCTTATAGGGAGACCTATATATGGAAATTTGGTCTAAAAAGGCAGATAAGCAACTTGCATGTCATTTATAGTCTTAGGGAGCTGTCTGGGGGCACTGAGAGATAAACAAATTCCCCACTGTCTTAAGGTCCATGTTATGTCAGAGGCAGAGCTTGAATCCAGGCCTTTCTGATTCCAAGATTGGCTCCCCTATCCACTATGCCACATGACCTCTTCTAAAATTGGGGCGGCTAGGTGGCACAGTGAGTAAAGAGCTGGCCCTGGAGTCAGAATGACCCAAGTTCAGTTCTGACCTCAGACACTTAACACCCACACACAAAAAAAAACTAGCCGTGTAACCTTGGATAAGTTACTTAGTTACTTAACCCCAATTGTCCTCCAAAAGGCAAAAATAAAAAATAAAGTACTATTGATTATCATTGTAAAAGATATCCCTTAGGATTATGGGTAATAATCATTCTACTACCTTATATTAGTAAAAGATTTTATAGTTTGAAAAGTACTTTCACATTCAGGAAGCATAACAGAGAAAACACTGGACTGGGAATCAAGTGGCTTTGTGTTACTCTGTGTATGTAAGTCACCCTCCCCCAGCCTAATTTCTCTCATTTTTGAAAGTTAATGTATAATAAACACCTGCACCACATGCCTCACATTGTGGGGAATGTATTTTGTAAATCCAAAAATGTTACATATAAATCTTATCACATAGCATCTCATTTGATTCCCCACAACTTTAGCGAGGTTGGCAGGACCAGGGTTATCCCCATTTTACAAAAGAGGAAATTGAATCTCAAGAGATAAAGTGATTTGCCCAAAGGCAGAGATTACTAAGGGAGTGAGGAATGTTGATAGATTCTTCTCCTGGAGTCTGGTTAATGAGTGCAAACTTACTTATAGGCAGAAGGCCTCCTAAAAATGTCTAGGTGCATTTTTTTAACAGCATAATTTATAAGCCTTCTCTACTCTGTAGTCTTTTTACATATTCATTCTTTTTTTAAATAGATTTTTATTGATACTTTTTATTTTCTCACTGCCTAGATTTTCCCCTGTATCTTACCCTCTCAAAGAAGAGCCAACACTTTAAAAAAAAAGAATTTCCTGCTTCTTCATTCTGCTAAATTGTCATGTAATCAAATTTTCTTAAGACATTATATATTGAATCTTTAATTGGTTAAAAATTTCATCTAAATGATAAGGCATGGAAATGTAGATTGACTCACAGTGCCACCTAGCACCTGTTTTTTCTAATTTATGCTGTTGTAAAAGCTTAAGATGAAGCCAATCAATAAATGTAACACTAAAATGAAAGCTCTGTGAATTCAGCAAAAAGTACTTTTCTTCATTCTTAAGTGCTTAAGTTAATCAGTGAACAGACATCAGGTGAAAATGAAATACCAAAGAGTAAGATTTTTTTAAAAAAAATAATAAAAATCAATTCATCAATGATAAAAAGGAAGCTATTGATTGGGGGGAATCTTTTAATCAAATATCTCTGATAAGAGTTAGATATTCAAACTATCAGGTATAGGAAATTAACATACAAACATACATGCATACATGGTATATGTGTATGGATACACGTGTGTGTTAACACATATATGTATGTGTTATATATGTACATAAAAAGCCATTCTTCAGTGGATAAGTAGTCAAGGGATAGGAGCAGATGTCTCAAAAGGAAAAATCACAAACTTTTAACAACATTTAAAAGTTCACTCTGAATCACCAATAAGAAAAATGAAAATCAAAACAACTCTAGGTTTCACCTCATAACCATACCTCTTTCCCCAAAAGTTGGCAAAGATGATAAAAAGATAGAAAAAGTAAATTTCCAGTAGGGGTGCTATAAAAAGCAAGCCATACATATATTGGTATTCTAAAATAGGGGTAGAGCTGTGACTTGGTCTAACATACTGGTCTATATATATTCTAGAAAGCAATTTGGATTTTAGAATCTTTAAGTAATTACTAAAATGTTCATTTTATGAATGAGGAAACTGAAATTCTTGGAGAGCCCAAGATCACCAACCCCTACTAGTTGAGTGTTCTTTCTACTCACTGTGACAGGCTGCTTATATTAATAAGTATTGGGATTTAACAGCCTTTTTTATGTTAAAGCTTACTATGGAACAGTACATAAATATGAGTTGAATACTTCTACAAAAAGATTTTAAACTTCTTTAGATAAGGATTCATGTTACACAGTCAGTAGCATCAAGAGAAGCAGTAGACAGAGTAGACACTTAGCCAACTTTTACAGAGTTGAATTTTTCTTGAAATAGGCTGCAATCTGTTTATACTTGACACAGATCATACATGGTCATGTTGGCCCTCTTTTAGCTGTGAAAATAATTTACTAAGAATCTAGTATCAATTTCGCTACTTTGATGTAGTTGACTGATAATCTGTTTTATAGTCAAACAGATATTTCTAGCCCATGGTCATATACTGCTGGAATGGAGGTCAGGTATAGGTAGGGAGAGTGAAAGAGAGGAAAAGGATCAAGTAGGAAGGTTGACATTTTTTATACCATGTATATAAGTCTGGCAATAGACTCTGTGTGCCTTCCAAAGACCAACCTACTTAAGTACAGAGGGGATCATTATCAATTGATCGGCCACAATAACGAATTATTTGGCTAAGAAAGGCCAAGCAAAAAGAAAACTACAAAATAGCCTTCAATCCTATGTAGTCCCCTTCCATTTCTACAGTGAAAGTAGTAGAAAAGTGGACAAAGGCAGACAAGAATTACAGTTTTTAAATTATCTATATAAATGTTAACTATTAGTATCCAGTGACTAAATTGACATTATACAAGAACTGAATCATATCAATTTTTATATTTGTACTATACATGAAAATAGAAAACAAAAGGAATTTGCAATTAAATGTAAGTTTAATTCAATCAAATCAACAAGCATTCATTAGGCTCTTGCTCCAGGCAGGGCAGCTGGGTGGCTGAGTGGATACAGTATGGGGCCTGGACTCAGGAAGATTCATATTCCTGAATTAAAATCTCATTTCAGACACTTAGTAGCTGAGTGACCCTGGGCAAGTCATTTAACTGTTTGTCTTAGCTCCTCATTTGTAAAGTGAGCCGGGGAAGGAAATGGTGAACCACTCCCAATATCTTTGCCAAGAAAACCTAAATGGGGTCAAGAAAGAGTTGGACATGAAGGAGAAACAACAAAAATGCTCTAGGCACTCTACTTAGCACTGAGGATATAAAAATAGATCCTGCCTTCAAGAAGCTCACAGTCTAATGGAGTGGAAAACATGTAAACAATTACAGAGCAGTATATGATTATGAGTTGGTACTACATACCAACTGGATATATACAGAGTAAGGTAGAGATAATCTCAGAAGAAAGCCACTAAGGTTAAGGAGCGATAGGAAAGCCTTCATGCAGAAGGTAGGACTTTAGCTACAATGTGAAGGAAGCCTGGGAAGCCAGGAGGTAGAAGAATGAAAAAGTGCCATACATGGGGAACATATGGTGAAAATGAGGACATGGAGTATTATATAGAAGAACAGCAAGGAGGGCACAGAGTACATGGGGGTGAGTGAGGTATAAGGTGCCTGGAAAAGTAGGGAGAATCCAGAAAAAAAAAAACCTGAAAAGACTTACATGAACTGATGCAAAGTGAAATGAGCAGAAACAGACGAGTAACAGCAATATTAAATGTTGATCAACTGAATGACTTAGATATTTTCAGCAATATAATGATCCAAGATAATTCTGAAGGATTTATTATGAAAAATTCTGTCCATCACCAGAGAAAGAACTGATGGAGTCTGAATGCAGATCAAAGCATACTTTTTCTTTACTTTCTTTTTCTTGTTTTTTCTTATCTGTGTTTTCTTTCCAAACATGGAAATATGTTTTGAATAACTGCATTTGTATAATCTATATCAAATGCTTGCCTTCTCAATGGTAGAGGAGGTAAGGGAAAGAATCTGGAACTCAAAAATAATCAGTTAAAAACTATTTTTAGGGGGTGACTAGGTGGTGCAGTGAATAGAGCACTCCTAGAGTCAGGAGGACCTGAGTTCAAATCCAGATTTAACACTTAGTAGCCCTGTGACCTTGGGCAAGTCACTTAATCCCAATTGCCCTGCCTTCCCCCCCTCTAAAATGCATTTTAAAAAACCTATTTTTACATGTAATTGGGGAAAAATTAATCTTTTTTAAAATGACAAAAGAAAAGTAAGGTTATATTTGGTCCTGGAGGTGAGAGAACCACTGGAATTGATTTAACAAAAGGGTCCGACTTATGCTTTAAGAAGATCAATTTGACAACTGACTGGAGTAGGGAGAGAATTAAAGCAGAGAGACCTTATCAGAAAAATACAATCACAGAATTTAAAGGTTGGAATGAATGTCACTGCCCATTTAGTTCAATCCATACCCATTACAACATACCTGATAAAGTAACCATCCTGATAAGTAATCATTAAAGTTTCTCCTTGAAGATCTCCCAAGATGGGGGGACTCACTACCTACAAAGGTGGCCTATTACATATTTGGATAGCTCTAATAGTTAAAAAAAATTTCTCCCAACATCAAGCCTAAATTTGTTTTTTGTCAACTTCTACTCATTAGTAACAGTTTTGCTTTCTGGGACCAAACAGTATAGGTTAAAGCCAGGGATGGGGAACCTGTGGCCTTGAGGCCACACAGAACAAATCCCCTTAATAAAAGGATTTATTCTATAAAACTTGGACTCAGTCAAAAGGTCACACCCAAGGACCTAGAAGGCCACACATGTGGCTTCGAGGCTGCAGGTTCCCCCATCCCTGGACTCTAAACCTTCTTCCACAGGACAGCCCTTCTAATGCTTGAAGATATCTATAATGTCTTTCTCAGTTTTTTTTTTCATAGAAGTCCTATATTAGCAGATTTGTATTTTCAGCAAATAAATAAGTCATTTCCCTGAAATCATTCTAGTTCCCACAATGGTAGTTGGGGTCCTTCAATATGAATATGCTATTCAAGATGCTGTCAATGTCAATAATCACAAGCTCACAATAGTATGGAACATAACAGCTGATCTCATCAGTAAAATAAGCTATGGATCAACAGGTAATTTATTTCTATGCCCTTGATCAGCACAAAGCCAGTGTCACATAATATGGCTGAGATAGCTCCTGGTTTTTGTAGAACTGAAGTTTTGCAAATCATATTGTACCTATTCTCATTTGATCCCTATAACCACCTCATTATCTCCATTCTATACAAGAGGAAACAGATTCTTGGTCTGGATCACACAGCTACTGTTTGAGACAAGATTTGAAATTGATTCATTATTGCCACTGCTGTGTATGGTATAACCTCAAATGTACAATTCCTATACAAAAAGGGATACAGAAGACAGCTATTGAAAATATCATGTAATTTTATTGATCAATTCACTCTATGAAAACAAAATGGCAGGAGCAGTCTTCAACAATAACTTTTTTTTTAATGTTTGCACCTTAGCAGACAGCTTCCAGAATGAGAAGGGAGTACTTCTTATAAAGAGCAAGAGCCTGGCAAAGTGTATGAATTTACATCATTTCACAGACAGTTCTTTATAAACTCAACTTGGTCCCTCTCCAATGTCTCCTTTGAGTTGTACCTGATATCGTTGCCAGTTTTCATTCAAATCCACTCAGTCATGATTTTGCTTCTGCTTTTTTGTGAGAAACCTCTTGATTCTCAGGGTCTTGTGGGAAGATATCATAGAACACCACCAAACCTCCACAATGTTAGGATAAGTGAAAAAAGGCTATCATGTCCCTCTTGGATATTTTCTTCTTCAGGCCAAATATTCCTAGTGTCTTCATATACAGCATAACTTCAGGTTATGATCTGACATTAGAAGTATCACTTCCTCATTCCTGCAAGTTTTGCTTAATGCAGCTGAAAAGTCCATTAGCTTTTTTGGTTATTGTATCACAATCAGAATGCTGAACTTGCAGGCTGCTAAAACTCCCGATTTTTTTTCAAACTGCTATTTAACTATGCCTCCCTATCTTGTATTTAAAATGTAAGAAATGCCTCTTAGAAAAGATAAGACAAATTTTATGAAGAATTTGATATAGACCTCCCAGTTAAAGATACACAATAGTCTGTGACTTCAATGCAAAAATTGAATATGGGAGTTACAAAAACATGATCTATGGCTCAGAAGAAATGAAAAAGGCCCAAGTCTAACAGGCTACACAGAATCTTCAAGCCTACATGTCATGAATTTTTTTCTTCAAGGAGAATTGAGAAGCCCTAGACATAATAGAAAAACAAGTTAAAAATGAAATTGATTATATCTTATTAGGAAGTGGTTGGTTATTGATGTGGGATTAACTTTCAAATTGGCTGTTTAAAGAGAGATAATGTGGAGAGATTGCTAAAAGATTAGATGTACATGTGGCTATACAGAGCCATGTATACACAAATATACATGGTCATATATACATACTCCAGATACTAGAAATGGACATTGGATAGGGCCCAGAAGCAAAAAGGAAGAACTGAATGAGCTAAGATTACTTTTAAGAAATTGTACGGTGCTTTTACTAATTGCAAATTTCTCCCCTAAAACAAAGGTCCATCTTTTTATTTTTTAATCACATTGTCAGGGGCAGAGTCATGATGGCAAAGTAGAAACAGGACCTCCATACAGCTCCAGCTCCCACCGCCTCCAATTCATGTAAAAGGGGACTCTAAACAAACTTTGGGGCTATAGAACCCACAAAATGACACAGAGAAGCTAACCTCCCACTGAGGGCAAGAATTGGCTAGCGCAGAGCTCTGGGAGCCAAGCCCAGCCCCACAGCAAGCATTTTAGACCCAAGGTGGGCCTGACCAGCCACTGGCTGGAGGGACTCCAGATCACCAGCAGCTGTGGCGGTTTGCAGAATTATCAACACATAGATGCTAAGCACAAAGTGAGAGGTCAGTGCAGTGTGAACTTTGGGACCCAGTAGTTGGGAGTGCGTTGGCTTTTGCCCTCGGGCCCAGAAGACACTAAGGGCTGCAGGCGCAGCCCCGCCCCACTACATGGCAGCTTCAGCTCCTGGCCTGAATAGTGTAGGAGGACCAAGCAACCAGTCTGAGGGGTAATCGCTCTTGCTTTAACCTGCTTGGACCTAGATTATGGTCTAGGGTGGAGGTCCTGGAGTGTGCAACCAGCTTGCCAGAGCGTGTGGAGGCTTCAGAGAGGGCACCCAACTAATACCTCAGGCAACTGAGAAAACCCCAGAATTTGGAACGAAACTCCCCTATCTGGTGGCACAGTCCTACTGTGGCAAAAAGCCCAAAAGTCAAGTAATTGGGTGGCAAAATGACCAGGCAAAGGAAGCAAACCAAGCAAAGCAATCAAACATCAGACTCCTATTTTGGGGACAAAAAGGATCAAAGCATGGAACAGGAGGAAGACAGTGAAGTCAGAACTCCTGCACCAAAGCTTCCAAGAAAAATATGAGCTGGTTACAGGCCATAGAGGACCTTAAGAAACAGATAAGAAAAATGGAGGAAAAGTTGGAAAGAGAAATGAGAATGATGCAAGAAAATTATGAAATGAGAGTCAACAGCCTGACTTCATAAAATAACACCTTAAAAAACAGACTAACTCAAATGGCAAAAGAGGCTCAAAAAGGCAGTGAGGAGAAGAATACCTTAAAAAGCTGAATTTGCCAGATGGAAAAAGAATCTCAAAAGCTCACTGAGGAGAATCATTCCTTCAGAATTAGATTGGAGCAAATGGAAGCTAATGACTTTATGGGAAATCAAGATGCTGTTAAACAGAAACAAACAAATGAAAGAATAGAAGGCAATGTGAAATATCTCATGGGGAAAACCCACTAACCTGGAAAATAGATACAGGAGAGATAATTTAAAAATTATTGGACTACCTGAAAGCCATGATCAAAGAAAGAACCTAGAAACCATCCTCCAAGAAATTCTCAAGGAAAACTGTCCTGATGTTTTAGAACCAGAGGGCAAAATAGAGGTTGAAAGAATCCACTGATTACCCCCTGAAAAAGATCCCAAAAAGAAAACTCCTAGGAATATTATAGCCTGGTTCCAGAATTCCCAGATCAAGCAGAGAATATTACAAGCAGCCAGGAAGAAACAATTTGAATATTGTGGAAACACTATCAGGATAACTCAGGATCTGGCAGCTTCTATACTGAGGGACCAAAGGGCTTGGAACATGATATTCTGGAGGTCAAAGGGATTAAAACCAAGAATCACCTACCCAACAAAACTAAGTATCATGTTTCAGAGGGAAATATGGTCATTCAGTGGAATAGAGGACTTTCAAGCATTCTTGATGAAAAAACCAGAGTTGAATAGAAAATTTGACATTCAGATACAAGAAGCAAGAGAAGCATGAGAAGGTAAATAGGGAAAAGAAATTATAAGGAACTTATCAGAGTTGAACTATTAACATTCCTACATGGAAAAATTATAATTGTAACTGATGAAACTTTTCTCAGTATGAAAAGTTGAAGGGAATAGAAATATATATATGTATATATATATATATATATATATATATATGTCTATATTGGAAGGTATACGGCATATGAATACATATGTGAATGTGTGTATATATGTTTACAGGTATACATAGAGGGCACAGGACCAATTTAATAGGAAGGGATGATACTTAAAAGGTGAAATTAAGAGGTGAGAGAGGAATATGAGAGGAGATGGGGAGAGACAGAATGGGGTAAACTATCTCATATAGAAGAGGCAAGAGAAAATGGCTACAATGGAGGGGAAGAATAGGAAGGCAAAAGGTAATGGGTCAAACTTATTCTCATTGAATTTGGCTTGGGGAGCAAATGACATACACACTAAATAGGGTATCTCACCCTACAAGAGAGTAGGGGGGAAGGTGATGAGAGGGGGGATGATTGAGGGGAGGGCAGGTTGGGGGGTGTAGGGAAGTTGGAAGCACACACTTTTGAAAAGGGACAGGGTCAAAG
>NW_027187360.1:5096950-5136695 GCF_028583685.1 Petaurus breviceps papuanus | reverse complement strand
AGGGAATGAATCTGGAATTTAAAGATTTAAAATCAAATGTTTAAAATTTTATATACATATATATATATACTATTATTAATACTATTTTACATGTAATTGGGAAATAAGTTATACAGGCACTGGGGCATAGAGATCCACCATGCCCTACTGGAAAATTCGAAAGGGGTTTGGGAGAAGATATGGGAGAGAGCAGATTGGAGGAGGGGATATCCTGTGGGAATGCTATTTTGGGGTGGTGGGTAGGGGAAAAACAGGGAGAAAATTTGTCTCATCTGGTGGAAATGAATGATGTAAATCATAAGTTAATAAAGCATTTGAAAAATGAAAAAAAAATCACTTGTCATTGACAATAGAAACCGCATTCTTATTTTGCAAATGCGGAATCTTAGGTTAAGTGCTTGTCCAGTGTAACATAAGTAGTGTCAGAGGAAGGATTCAAACACAGGTCGTCTACCTCCAAAGCCAATGCTCTTTTTCATTGCACCTTTTTGCCATCTCACTTATCCATTACGGTTTGACTGACCATCTTGTCTCTTTAGCATGGTAAGACACATCCTTTCCTTGGTCAAGTCTTTCCAAGACGCAGTCAAGACTTTCCAACAAAGTCAAGATTTGTTACCTTTGCCAATAACAAAAGTATTCAAAAGCTTAATGGCAAACCTGTTGCCACATTGGTGAGTATACCAATATGATTCAACAGCTCCACTGGTCACTGTATACAAGTTACCACTATCAAATTTGCCTCTAATATGTTGTTCAGTCATGTTTGACTCTTCATGACCCCAGATGGGGTTTTCTGGGCAGAGATACCAGAGTGATTTGCCATTTCCTTCTCCCATAGATTAAGGAAAACAGAGGTTAAGTGATTTGCCAAGGGTCACAAAGCTAGTGTCACAGACGACATTTGAACTCTGGTCTTCCTGACTCCTCCATCCATTGAACCACCTAGCTGCCTCTTTATGGTGAGTAGCAAATCACTTTATCTGAAGACAGTACTAGGGAAATCAAGGAGGCTTTGTTTTTAAGTAGTCGCTTTTAAGTTATATGCAACAATATAGAAAGAACATTAAAATGTAAACCATGGAAAAAATAAATTTTATTCATTACTCTTATCACTTTATCCTTTTGTCTGAAATGTCACCAATAATAAAAATTAAGAAATATGTTTTGCTGCCTTTTCCCTTCCTTCTGCAAAAATGACTAGGACAGGAAAGAAAAAATTTAATTCATAAATCTGATTAACAAATCTTCGATATTAAGTAACAAACTATAGTGGTGAGAGCCCACAAAGTCTGAATGAAAAGTATGTGTTTGTCCTGTATTTTAATATAAAAACTTCCTGAGTTAATGTTTTGTTCTTGTTAATATATTCAACTCAACTTAGCATTTTTTAAACCATCTGATTATCTGTGCAAAACAGTGGAAAACAACAAACACCTACCCTCAAGGAGCTGAAAAATATAGTATGTTTGGGGAGGAAGAAGAGTTCAGAAACACACAATTTAATATTTAAATTTCAAGGATCTGTTTCATCCATAGGAATACACAGCACAGCCCTTCTACCTTAGATTATTTAATGAGCTCTAGGGTAAAAAAAAATCACCACCTGGTCAATTCTGGTGATAGCCTCTCCAACCCTTAAAAATTGGACTTCTGACATCATATAGCCCTATATCCTAAACCTTTTATATTAAAAAAGGCAGTTGGTCCATATGACCTCCAACAAAGTACCTTCTATATCTTAAAATTGTGAATGAATCATTTGACCTACCTGAGCTTTCCCTCTGCTGGGAAGCCCAATATAGTCTAAGTACATTTTAATACTTTATCTTATACTTGTAGATAGTTTCCAACTAAAAGCCTATTTACTCCTCACACTTTCTATATGTCCTGGATGATTTAAGTATGTCTTATCTACTAGTCTAGTACTTTGATAGTATATTATAAAAATATTAATATTGTGCTGCAGGTTCAAGTGTGTAAAAAAAAGTTTTATTTAATTTAAAATTATTCTATATCCAAGGCATTTCTAGCTTGGAGAGAAAGGGGTCCAAATAGTATAGTCCCCCATGCCCTCCAATATGACTCTGCCCCAAGACAATTTTAGTTAACATTTCTAGGAATCCAGGGGAAGAAAATCATAATAATGTATAATAGTTTGGGTTAACATTCTAGAACAGTTACCATCGAATTCCTTTTACACCCTGGTTTCTCCCTAGAGATCTGTTTCAAGAATCTAAATTGAATAGGTGTGAAAATGCCTCCCTTTTCATGGAAGAAAACAGTTCCCTAGTGTAAGTCCTAAGGTCAATCACTTAAGAGTTGAGAAGATGAAGATCTTATCTACACAAATTGTTAAATTTAGTTATCACCACTGATCTACCTCCCTAAGAAAAACTTGAGTCTTTCTTCCATCCACTTTCCTGAAGGGAAAAGTCTGGAGTTTGGGGGAAGTAAAACATTATTTGTTAATATATCTAGAGAAACTAAAAAGGTTTTATGTTTCCGTAATACAAAAAAAAATTGCTCAACATTTCCTGAACTGAAATGGCTTATCTACTTCAGAAGGCAGCTCATGGAAGTGGTAAGTACTGTTGTTTTGTTTGAGATTTTTCTACTCAAGTACTTTGAGGTCAAGGGAACTGGGTACAAATTTTGATCCTAACACTTACTCATTATAACTAAGACCAAAAAGTCAGTAACTTTCTGAGCTTTACCTAACAGGGCTGTTGTGAGGAAAACCATTTGCAAAACTTAAAGGCCCAGATAAATTATGAACTACTAATACTATTTTTCTATCCTTTCTCATCTCTACTAGGCAAATATCAACGGTTTTCTCCAAAAACTGAAAAACACAATTTACAATCATTCAAAAGGCTAATAGGAAAGTTAGAAAATTTTTTTTAAATCATCTCACTTTTGGATTTAAAGATTAATGTACTAGCAGATACCTAGAATACAATATAGGAATTTTTAACAGCATCAGCCTTTACTTTGGAGTAGCCCTCAGCAATGACTAGTAATTAGTATGTTAACACCCTTCCCTCAAACTTCTCCAGGCCACTTTTTGCCAACAGTCTCCATTCAGAAACCAACTTAAAGGCTTGAATGAAGTTTTACCTCCAATCCTCAATTAAAGGCTGTTCTTGACATTCCCTAAACCAAATTTCCCTGTATAAAATTGAGTGGGAATGACAGGATTGAAACTCCACAGAATGAATGCCAGTAACCCTGAGGATGTCCTTGAAAAGTACTTTACAATATTCAGATCAGTACAAAGTTAAATTTATTTTCACTATTATTTGACAATCCAAGGATTAATTTTATTTCAAGGCTCAAAGAAGATAAGCACTCAGTTACAAAGCTAAGTATTAGTTTTTACTTAAACGACAAACTATTTGAACTACACCAAGTAATTCAATATAATCTCTATTTTATGAGGCATACA
Organism: Petaurus breviceps papuanus; assembly: GCF_028583685.1. Taxonomy (NCBI): domain Eukaryota; kingdom Metazoa; phylum Chordata; class Mammalia; order Diprotodontia; family Petauridae; genus Petaurus; species Petaurus breviceps. The sequence continues at coordinate 5,133,247 of NW_027187360.1, read as the reverse complement.
ACAGCCAGGGTGCCACTTTAATTTTGTTACCAGGAGTCCGAATGTTTTCAATTGGATTCCACCAAGATTACAAAACATCTCAAATTGGAACTTTGCTTAAGGGCAAAAGAAAAAACACATTAAAAAAAAATAGGGAAACCATTAATTGTTGGGATAACAGTTTGGGCACAGTGAAACTGATTTATTTCACCAATTAAGCTATTTTCAAATCTTTCCTGAACAAGCTGACTGCTTTAACAGTCTTCAACTCTCTTTAATACGGTAGGATTGCATGTATTATGAGATTAACATTTAACCTACCCTCACCTTATTTGACCACATAAAGGATTCATTCTAAAAATAAATAAAAATAAAGGTTGCCTTAATACAATGAACTTTGAAAAACAAAATCATCTTCCAACTTCCTTTCTCTGACAATTATTCACACTATGAATACTTCCTTGACGCAATTTTGAAATGATAATTTAAAGATGCACTTTTTGACCATCCTCTATTTCAGACAAAAAGAACTACACAACTCAATACTGTGGAAATGTTGGGTCTATTTTGGTGGCCCATGCCATGAGACCTCCCACAATATCTCTGGCCAACAAAGAGTCCAATTCTTTAATTGACAAGCTCTGCAGAACCTTCACTGCTTTTTGAGAATCATTCCCCAGCTTGCAAATCACATAGATGGGGAAAAGCGCCCCTTTCTGGATAGTCTGCTTCCCTTTCCTAACCGCGTCCCCTAAGAGTTCCAGGCTCTCTGCATCCCTCCGCTCCAAATGGCTCAAAGGGATGTGGAGGGCATGCGGAAGGCGGCAGATGTCCACCTCCACCTTCGGCCGCACGTCCAGCAGCATGTGAGGCTCCCCCGCATCCAACACCTGCTTGTAGTGGGTAACGGAGACCCGCTCCTCCTGGGAGAGCAGCTGCAGCCTCCGGCACTTGTCCGTGGCAGAGGAGCCGCAGAACGCTTCATAGTCCAGCAGTCGGATCACCGTGGGCTGGTCCCCACAGACCACACAGTCGGACCGACGGCCTCGAAGCTGGATGCTTCGGAACTGACCGCCGAGGGCATCAAAGAGCAAGAGGCTGCCGCTGTAGGATGGCCCGAGGCCAGCGGCGATCTTGATCACCTCAAGCGCCTGCAGGCAGCCAAGCACCCCGGGCACCACGCCCAGGACGCCTCCGTCCGCGCAGTTGGTCACCGTCTCGGCCGGGGGTGGCGTGGGGAAGACACAGCGGTAGCAGGGCCCGCCTTCGTAGTGATAAACAGTGAGCTGGCCCTCCAGTCGCAGCGCACTGGCCGAGACCAGGGGCCGGCCGGCCAGCACGCACGCGTCGCTGACCAGGTAGCGAGTGGGCACGTTGTCCGAGCAGTCGGCCACCACGTCGTAGCGGCGGACGAGGTCCAGCGCAGTAGCCGGAGTGAGGGCTTCAGCGTACGGGACGCACTGCACCGCCGAGTTGAGCCGCCGTATGGCGGCAGCGGCAGAGTGCGCCTTGGCCTGGCCCGCCAGCGCTTCGCCGTGCAGGACCTGCCGGTGCAGATTACTCAGCTCCACCACATCATGATCTACGAGCCCCAGGCGGCCCACTCCGGCAGCCGCCAGATACTGGGCCAAGGGGCAGCCCAGGCCGCCGCAGCCCACCACCAACACCGACGAGCCGGCGAGGCGCAGCTGTCCGCGCACCCCGAGCTCTGGCAGGACTAGCTGTCGGCTGTAACGAAGAATCTCCTCCCGGGAAAGGGCAGCCTTCGGTGGCAGCGGCGCCGCCTCACGCGCCTGTCGTGTAAACGGCTCTGCTGTCGCTGCCTCCAGGCGCTGTCTGAGGAGCCTTAGCTCCTCTTCACGAAAAGCAACTTCAGCCTGCAAGGCAAGCACTTCTTCGCTCGCCGCCATGCTGTTCTAGCCAGGCCGTTGCCTCGGGATATGCTTCCGCTTTCGTCTCCTAGCGACTGGACCAGACCAAATATGTGGGGGGGAAGGTAGAAGGCTGAGGAGATAGATCGGTGTTTGCTTCAACCTAGTCATTTTCCCTAACTTGTGGACAGCCAGAATCCTACTGAAAAGTAATTTTCAAAGGGGTGGTGAGAACAGATAATAAAGTCAAATTGGCCCTTTTAGGCCTTCCTCTATTTGGAACATTCCTTTCCACCGACTCCCCTCCGCTCTTCCCCTTTCCGCGTTTTACGTAATTCCGATTCCGGTAGATTGCAGTTCCGCCATGGCCTCCCACAGCGATATCCCGATCAGTGCAGGGTCCCAGGAAAGAGGAGCGAAGAAGGCTCCGGCGGAGGCTGCCGGAGCGCAGAAGTACTCGGTGCTTCTCCCCACCTACAATGAACGAGAGAACTTGCCTCTCATCGTGTGGTTGTTGGTGAAGAGCTTCGAAGAAAGGTACCTCCCCGGGCCCCCTCTCGGGAGGGATGAGCTGGCCATCCCCCTGCGGCTCCAACCTGTCTTTTCCACCGCCCGCTTCCTCCAAGGCTTTCTCGAGGCTTAATTGAGAAAGCGTCTTTTTTGAGGGCTGACTAGGTGATCGCGATCAATAATGGCGGTTTTCTCCCCGGGGGTGTCGTTCTGGGCGTCTCTCCCAGGGATCCTTCCCCGAGGCATTGGAACCTCCTCCCCTCCTTCCCTGCTTTCTGCGGCTCCGCGTGGTGTTTTAGGTTGCCTGTGGGGTAGAGCCAGGGCTGAGCCTGGCCTCCTTTTCTCCCCAGACGCCTCACACTGAAGATTTAAACAGCCTGTCCCTGGGGAAAGAGATGGATTAGCAGTCTAGCCCCCAAGATTTGGGACCTTCCGGAATTGACACAGGTACTAGGAATCCCTAGTCCTCCCTCCCCAATGCTCTGGCTACAGTGAACGCTTACACACAAGAATGAGAATTGTGCGAGTGTTAAGTAATAGAAATGGAGCTTAACTGTTGAGCAAAAATGACCCTTATTAAGTATATATATGTTTTATGTATATTGATTATAAGAGTATATTGTACTAACAGCTTGTATTTTGTGTTTAAATAGTTGTTTAAAGTTGGGTAGTAAGATTGGTCTTACTCTTACTACAAAATAAGTTCTTTCGCTCCTCCATCCACAAATCCCCCCCCCCCCCAAGTTTGGTGCAGGTTCACCAGTATCACATAGAGTTGCGGAGACCGTCTATTAATTGAGATCAATTTTGTATAGCTGTGCAAAGTTGGACCTGGTTTATAACCCCATCACCAATATTTGTTATTACCGTGGCTTTGAATAAGTCATTCCATATCCTGTAAAATAAGGGGTTTAGACTAGTTCCAAATCTATGATCCTAATTTGAAATGAGAAGATTTCCCCAGTTTGTTTTGGAAAAAAATGTAACTGCTTCAACGCTAACATCAGTTTCCATTAAGAATTACTGCCAATTTATAAATCCTTAGATTTTTTGTTCATCTATTTAATTGTAGGGCACATTAAAAATAATAGAATTTAGAACTAAAAGGAATTCATCTTCTTTATTTTACAGGTGAGAAAACTGACCCTGAATGATTAAATGAGTTAGCTAAGATGGCAAGCTTGCAGTAATATGGGGAGTGAAAGAATTGGAGTCAAAAGACCAGGGAATTTTGATGCTAAGATCATCCACTTATCTATGCAACTTTGGACAAATTCACCTTGTTAGTTGGGGGCTGATTTGGACTAGATGAATTGCAAAGCCCCTATCAGCAGTATTTTTCTGTGATTCAGACATTGGAATCCAGCTCCTCTGATTTCAAATCTAAATTTCTTCCCATTAGACTACAATTCCTGGTGTCACGCATTTTAAGCTTAAACTATATGGTGACACTTAATACAACAAATATGTATATGAATTCTTTAAAAATTAGAATACAAAATGCCAAGTTGATCTCACTGGCCATAAAAGTTTCAGGAAAATAGACTTTTGGTGGCTTTTGCTACCTAGCTTTCCAGGTATTTGAGTGGAAATAGTATTTTCTATGCTGGATTTATTTTTGATGGGCATGATTCTGCAGTACTTCTTTTGAAAATTATTCATATCAGACAGTGTGGCACAGATATAACTCTGGATCTGAAGTTAGGATGAGATAAGTTCAAATACAGCCTCAGACATTAGCTGTATGACCCTGAGCAAATCATTTAATCTCTCTGCCTCAGTTTCCTCAACTATAAAATAAGAATATTAATTATACTTGACTCCCAGGCTTGAAATGAGATATTTACAAAGTACTAGCACAAAGTAGACAATTAACATGTTTCCTTCGTATCCATTGACCATTTATCCATTGAGAATGCCTTTTGATCTTATACACAGTCTGTAAGTCAGCTAACATTAATTAAGTATCTGCTGTGTACCAGGCACTGTGTTAGGTGTTAGAATCACAAAGAAAAGCAAAATAAAAATAGTCGACATCATGCAAACAACTATGTACAGCAAAATAAATACAGGACAGATAGAAGATTATTAGGGGAAAGTCACTAAAATTAAGGAAAACCAAGAAAGACTTTTTCTTTTTGGAGGGGGAGGGCAGGGCAATTGGGGTTAAGTGACTTGCCCAAGGTCACATGGCTAGTAAGTGCTAAGTGTCAGAGGTCATATTTGAACTCAGTTCCTCCTGACTCCAGGACAGGTGTTCTATTCACTGTGCCAACCTAACCACCCCAAGAAAGACTTCTTGCAGGAGATAGTACTACTACTCTAGCTTATACTTGAAGAAAGCCAGGAAAACTAGGAGGTAGAGATGAGGATTGAGAGAATTGAGGATGATGGGGTGGGGTGGAAGTGGAGACAGCAAAAATGCTTGAAGTCTAGATGTGTCATGTTTGAGGAAGGGCAGGGAAACCAGTGTCACTGGAACTAAGAGTATGTGGAAGGAGGTAAAATGTAAGAAGTCTAGAAGAAATGTGTTATGAAGGGCTTTAAAAATCAGATGATTTTATATATTTGATCCTGGAGATAATAGGGGAAGGAGACTATAATCAAACCTATATTTTTTAGTAAGATCATTTTGATAGCTGAGTGGAGGATAGAACAGAGTAAGGAGAGACGAGGCAGGGAGACAAACTATCAAACTATTGAAGTCGTCCAGAATAGGTAATAGGGGCCTGCACCAGGGTGTGGCAATGTCAGAGGAGAGAGGGGATTCTATAGGAAAGAGGTTGTGAAAGTCAAAGCAACACGACATGACTGATGGTTGGATATAGAGAGATGAGATAGTGAAGAGTTAAAGACGATACATAGGGTGCCAGTTTGGGTGACTGGGATAATGGAAAGTGCCCTCAACAGTAGTATGGAAGTTAGGAAGACCAAAAGGTTTGTAGGGAAAGATCATGACTTCAGTTTTGTACTTGTCAAGTTTAAGATGTCTTTGGAACATCCTGTTTGAGATTTCTAATGAGTTGGAGATACCAGACTGGTGGTTAGAAGAGAGGTCAGGTCTGGACAGGTAATATCTGAGAGTCACCTATTATAGAGATGAATGAGACCTGATGAAATCATTTTTGTTGTTTACATGGGTATCTTGGATATTAGACCCTCATCAGAGATATTTATGGTAAAGATTTTTTTCCCTATCCAGTTTCTATTCTATCCTGCTATAGTTGCACTGATTTAGTTCATACAAAAGCTTTTTCATTTCATGTCATCTAATATCTTTCATGATAACTACCTAATGTGGTTCTCTTCTGATTTTTATTTTACATTAACAATACAGTGAATACAACTATGTAAAATTCACTTCAGTGAACTTCAACATAACATTATGATCTAAGGTCACATAAAATGAGGTTGGACTAAATAATCTATAAGATTTTACATATTAGAAAACTGCAGTTGACAGAGCTAAAGTAAGTTGCCTGTTAATCATAGTGACATTTAGATAAAATCAGGACTAGAACATAGGGTTCATGATTCCCTGTCGAATCAGTAAACTTTTACCTATAATTCACTACCTCTTGCTATATTCAATTCAAACTCTCCTTCCAAAGTAGATGACATATTAGAGTAGGGTTTTGTTTTTTATTAAAGGGTACTTTTTCTTTATGGGAATTCTAAATATTTGGTGGTACCTCTCAAAAAATTTTTAATTACTGATAGCCTAAAAGTTCTCCCCCAAAAAAGACATTGGTTTCTCTCTGTGTCTCTCAGATATTTTTTCCTATTTAGAAAATATAATATTACATTTGATTATATTACATACTCTGTTGCTCCATTTCTTCCAAGACTGGCAAATAAATTTATTATTTACAATTCTAACACCTTAGCTGTGGTATTTTCCATGATGTTATTATGTTAAGCCTATTAAAAGCCTTTTTTAGCTTTTCTGTGTAATGAGGAAAACTGAAACTCTTAATTTATTATTTCAACAAATAAGAATCAGGCTGATCCTGAATTGAAGTTCATCTTATTTTCTGCTAAACACCTGCAACATAACTCTTGAGCAAAATATTGCTATTTACTTCTATACTTGTACAGTGTTCCTCACTAATAGTTTACAATTTAGAGTGGTGGGCAACTAGCTATTTTTTTTTTCTGTTTTTAGTGTATAATAAAATAATTTTCATTTCAGTGGAAACAACTATGAAATTATAGTCATAGATGATGGAAGTCCAGATGGAACACAAGAAGTTGCTCAACAGTTGGAAAAGATCTATGGGTCAGATAAAATTGTGAGTTATATTAAACTCTTTATATTTGTTTTAAATTATATTCCATTTATTTAAGGGAAAGGTACTGAGTAGTGTTGATCTTCACTTAATTTACACAGCTGCTAAAGATAAAAAAGTTTATAAATAAGTGAAAACTACCTGGGCTGTTTTTTTGTTTTGTTTTTAGTTTGAATGAGCATGTTTGATTACACAAGTACAGCACTTCATATAGAGAAAATTCACTTACTATTGTGCATCACAGATCTTTATGTGAACTGTATATTTTCACGACCATTTATACTCCTTTAAAGACAGTTTAAAAGCATTAGATTTTTGACATTTAATTTTTTCGTATGGGATAATAGATGGATGTTATGTTTTCTTAAATCTTCATTTCGTTTTTTTTTTTTAATGGAATGTATTCTTTGACCTTTATTTGAAGCAAACTGCCTGTGAGATTAGTTACTTTAGAAGCTTTTTAAGCAGTAATGATAGAGTTCTACAAGTTCATACTGGTCATATTAAGTGACTAGTATGCTTACCAGATGTTATACAGATATTTTTAAAATTACCTATCTCGGTGCCAAAATTAAAAAAAAAACACTCAATGCATGTTTACTTTGGAGCTATTTTAATAGTTTCCCTTTTGTTATTCTTATTAACAGGGATTTTAGGGGCAAGGTAAGATAAACACTAAAATAGTTTAAAATTTTGAGGTTGTGCATAAAAATATACTGTTTCAAAATTAATATTAGAATTGGGTGCTTTACTAAAAATGATTTGAGATTTAATGTATGGATTTGTCCTCTTATTTCATTATATCTTTCCATATTACTTGACTTTTGAAAACACCTATTTTTATCCACAGAACAACTTTTTGAGGTAACTACTATCCCCATTTGAGAGATGAGAAAAGGAAATGATTTTGTCTTAGGATCACACAAGAGTGACCCAAAAGTTCTTATTGCAGTTTTAAGCTATTAATAGCTGCATAGTATCAGAGTCAGGACTAAAACCAAGCCCTTTGTGGGATAATGGCCATGAAGATTTTCTGTGTATGTAAGGTAATTACCTTAAGTATCCCTAGTGTATGGTTATTAAAAGGATAGAAAATGGACTTGTGATTTAATTACAATAGAAACCTCAGACCCCTCTACTAATACTGTCAAAACCTCTACAATATATGATCTAAATGCCTGTGAGCTCCCTAGGTTCCCAGTAGGATGGAAGCTAGGTTTAAATCCAGGGCTTCTTAGCTTTGAATCCAGCTTTTTATATATATTTATGCTAGCACTGTGAATTGTATTTTAATCTTCTATGCAATCCTCTGAAACATAATAAAAAAACTTTCAAATGGCAATGTTTATTTGAATTTCAGAATTATATGTAATTTGGGGTACCCTGAATTCTAAGCTAAAGTGCTAGATTTACATACTCAGGCCTTGTAACTTAAGTTTTTCTTTTTGGGGGTACTTTATGTTAGAGAAGTTTTACTCCTATTGAATAAGATTCTAAAAAGACTAGAATTGTAAAGAATAAATTATACTTAAAATGACACAGTAAAACTAATTGATAATGTTGGTAGACTGGAGCATACTTTACACCATAACCTTCCTGTGTTATCAGGCTTTTACTGTGTTTGAGGACATGATTTTACGAGTTCACATTTGATTAAGTACCTACTCTGTGCAAGGCACTGTTCTAGGTACTGAAGATACAAAGATTAAAAACAAAACAATCCTTGCTCTGAAGGAGCTTTAATTCTGTGGAAGGGGAGGGGTATGTGTACACAGACTTACATTTCCCATCTCAAGGCCTTTACACTGGTCATCACAAATGCCCAGAATGCACTCCCTCTTCATAGCCTCCGCCTATGGAAACCCTTTCTTCCTTTAAAATGAGACTTAAGCACAACCTTCTGCATAAAATCTTTCCTTATCTTGCCCACCTGCCAGTATCTTTCTTCCCAGCCTTCCATGCATTTAACTATATGTTGATTCATATTTGTTCTTTATAACTTTAAATTTAAGATAATTAAATTAGAAAATTAAACAATTACATATTTGCTTAATAATTAAGTAGTAATGTAAACATGAAATATACAATTTTATTTTTGTAATTTTTTTTTAAGCAATTGGCATTAAGTAACTTGCCCACGGTTACACGGCCAGTTATTTTTTGTGTGGGTGCCAAGTATCTGAGGCCGGAAATGATCCTGGCAGGGCCAGCGCTCTTACTCACTGCGCCACCTGGCCACCTCGTAATTGTTTTTTAAAATTAAGAAAAAACGTAGAGATGTACTGTTATCTTTTTCATGAAGTGATGAATTAAATGTGTATAAAAACTAATCACTATGGAAAATTGAATATGTGATAGATCATAAGATTAATAAAACTGGAATTAAACTCAGGTGTTCTGATTCCAATCCTGTTGTTCATTTCTGATATACAATGCTTCCAGTCATTAAATAGTGCTCTAAAAATTTGAAAATTAATGTGTCAGGTCTCAAAATAAATAAGTAGCAGCAAATAAAAACCTACTTTTCTTGCATTCATATTACTGATAAATTTTACTTTTCTTACATTCATAAATCATGACCTCAGCAAATATAACTGATATGGACACCTAGATGCTTTCCTAGTATAAAATTTGTACATCATTCATTTATTTATTTTTGGTGAAATGAGCCTGATTTTTAATGTAGTACAAGAGTCCTAGTGATTCCTTTTGTCAAGCAAATCCTATTTAGCTTTTTAAAATCTTCATTTTCATATATCAGATTCGTTTGTCTCAGAAAAACCTGTATCGCCTGTACTCTTAAAACTTTACAGGTTTAAGAGTGTTACTGATAAGAGGCACATAATTCAGAGAATTTGGAATAGATTTTTTCCATTTCTCTCTTTACTATAAGAATTATTTATATCCAAACCAACTATTATGGAAGTTGTTAGGGAAAAGAAGGAACTATTTAAAATGTCTACTGCCAGAAGACAACATTGTAAAACCTTAAGTTCTCATAACTTAAGTTTCACATATCCTAAAGACAAATATCGTTTGGTCAATGTTATATTAAAAAATGAAATTGCATACTGGTTTGGAACTCATACAGACTCTAGGGGGTCCTGAGAGTTAAAGAGATTATGTCTCCATATAAAGTCTTAAGGTCAGAGACCTTGTCTCATTCATCTTGTATTTCAAATACAAGATATTGAATAAATGTTTAAATGAATTGAGTAAATGAAGATGACATACAAGAAGTAATCCTGTAGTGGATTTTAGAATAGTTAAAAGAAAATACTATTTTACACAGTGGATAATAAACGTGAAATTCATTTTACATGTAGGCAGGAAATAAAGGGATTTGGACATATTTATGAATGATAAAGCCACAAAAGATGTGTTCTAGGAGAAGGAAGCCAATATTCACATCAGTGACAGCCTTTCCTTCTGTTATCTTCTGGAGGTTCACACTGGCTGAGAAAGGATGCTGACTTCTGTGTTCCCAAGAGCAGACTTTGTTTTAAATTAAGTGGAGCATGCCTTTACAGGTAGCCCTATTTATGTGTATGTGGTATTTACTTCTACATCATCCTTTTTTATAAAGATTTTGTTGAAAACAAAACATTACATAACCATAAGTAATGAAGTTTTTTTAATAGCTTTACAACTTTGAAAACACAACATATGGGCATTTTAGGTTTTCCCTCCAGTGCATTGTATAAGTATTAAGTATCTTTCTAGTAGCCCAGTTGATCAGTTTGACCACAGAGTTCATTAACTTGATTGTAGTTGATTTTGATTTCAGCTTCAATTATGTGTTAACAGCCTTAAGTAGGTGCTTCATTTGAGCTTCCTCCCTCTCTCTCCTCCTCCTCCTCCCTGTGGCAGGCTAGAAACACAGGAACCAGGGCCTCTATACATTACTATTTAAAGTTTGTTGTCATACCTGGATGCGAAATTGTGGGATTGTTTCTATTGTTTTTTCAAATAATTAAGCATTTTTGAACTGTAACTGATAAGTGTGAATTTATCTACAATACAGATAAGATCTGATGACTTTTTCTTACTCTTACAGCTTCTAAGGCCCAGAGCTAAAAAGCTAGGACTGGGTAAGTGGTTATTAAGAAAATGTCTCAGCTTTCATGCCTGGTATTTCTCAATGTAGGATTATGCAGTAGGATTTTTTTTCTCATTTGGGGACAAGAGAAAACTGTGTAATACTTTAGACTGGCTAATTAATAATCAGTCATAATCAAATTGTAATGATCTAATTTTGGCATATCTTAATTTGAATATTATGCTTTTTTGCGGGTTTTTGGTTTTTTTTTCTAGTATTTAGTGTTGTGCTTTTAAAATACATAATTTAAGGCATTTATGGGGAGTAGTTTAAGGGACATAATTTTAATTTATTGAGTAAATTAAATCCTTTGTAATTTTTTTCCTGGCTGTCTGAAGACCAGCCTTTGTGTCAGCCTTTTCTGCCACAAGTCAGTCAGTAATCATTTATTAAGTGTCTGCTGGGGATACAATAAAAGCATTGGAAGTGACTAAACCTGGACATAAGTTAAAGACAAAGACTTCTAAATCTATATCCCAAAGATTGCACCTAGATTGGTGTACCTAGATAGATTCTGAAAGACTGATCAGAAAGAGTGCTCTGTTTGGCAGATGTTCTCTATCAGAAGCTAGTTTTATTTGTTGCTTAAAAACTGAGAATTAATGGGAAGAAAAAGAAAATGAAAAAGTAGCAAAGATTAGAAGGTTGATAGTCTTACAGGTGGTGAGCAGTTAAAGGTTTGATAGGAAAGAAATCAATTTGTAGAGAAAGGAAAGTCAAGTTAAATAGTCAGAAAGACCAATAGTATCATTAGTAACTCTTGGGAATACAAAGTAACATTTTTGCTTTGTACAGAGGTTTTATATATGAATTTTATTAAACTATACACAGAGAATTTTTGTTTTATGTAAGTGTAAAATGGTTTTTACATAAGGCAGATTTACCTGCACATATGGAAAAGGAAAGGAGGGCAGGAAGGGGGCTATATGCTGATGGAGGAAAGGGGCCAACACAGAATCGGGGACACAGGCTGTACATGGACAGACAAGAGAAGATGGGTAACACTGGGGTCTAGGGACAGACATGCTGTATCAGGTACAAAGGGATGGAAGACAGACAAGTAGGCAAATGAAGTGAAGGTCTCTCTCCTCTCCAGAAGTCACAAGGCAAGCCCTTGATCTGGTGGTGGCATTCGAGTGTTGGGGGTGGGGTGAGGGAGGATGCTGTTTTCTTTTTAGTTTTGATTTTTTTTTTTTTGTAGAGAGAAGGGAGGCTAAGGAGTGCCAACCCAAAGGTCACCCTCAGAGAGAGAAAGAGAGAGATTACTGGTCAGTAGTTAGCATAGGTATTATTTTGGAATGTGGATTTCTTTCAGAATTCTTTATATAAAGTCGAATTTGCCTAATGTGAATTTATGTAAAGCTAGAATTGTCTATATTCAATATTACACTGAAATATTTTACATTTACATTCTCTGTATGACTCCTAAATGAAGTTTAAATTGTAGACTTTTGGGGTGGCTAGGTGGCGCAGTGAGTAAAGCGCCAGCCCTGGAGTCAGGAGGACCCGAGTTTGGTTCTGGCCTCAGACACAACACCCACACACACAAAAAAAAAAACTAGCCGTGTAACCTTGGGCAAGTTACTTAACCCCAATTGCCCTCCAAAAAGGCAAAAAAAAAAATTGTAGACTTTTACATTTTGTTTCCTCTTTACTTATGATTCCATAGTCACGTAAAATAATGGAATGAGTGTCTTTAACACTGACACTTAAATGGATCTGTGGTTTCAAAAAGAAGTATTATCTCCAGCACTCTATTATAACTTGACCCATCCATGCCTGCCCATCCTATGTGACTGTTGTCCATATTCTTCTATAAATTTACTACAAGGTGGTTGAGGGCCTTCCTTATATTCCTTGAATACATTGCATGAATTCAAGTAGAGCACATTGATTGTAAGTTTCTCACTCTTTAAATAAGTAACCAGGCCATAATTATTTCTAATATTACATTTCTCAGATTGTTTATTAGTCAGTAAGTGCTTATGAAGTGCTAAATGCTAGAGGTACAAAGAAGGCAAATGCAATCCCTGTAATCAAGGAATTCACTTTCTAATGGGGGAAACAACATGCAAACAACTATGTACAAACAAGATATATACGGGGTAGATTAATGGTAACCTCAGAACTCAGAGGCACAAGTATTAAGGGAAATCAGGAAAAGCTTCTTGGAGAAGGTAGGATTTTAGCTGATACTCAAGGGAATCCAGGAGGTGGAGATAAGAAGGGATCCATGTCTTATGTCAGTAACATCAAGAAAGGACAGTGTCATTAGATCAGAGTGCGGTATAAGAAGACTACAAAGCCAAGTCTAACCCTTCTTCTTTGACATGGGAAGCAGCAGCTATAGTGATTCAGTGGATAGAGCACTGGTCCCAGAGACAGGAAGACCTGAGTTCAAATCCAGCCTCAGATACTTAAGACCTGTGTGTCATAGCAAGTCATTTTGCCTCTTTGCCTCAGTTTCCTCAACTGCAAAATTGCAAGGTTTAAGTGAGATGGTATTTATAAAAGTGCTGAGCCCAGTGCCTGGCACATAGTAGGTACTTCTCCCTTCCCTATCACAGCAAAGTGCTACTATAAGTATTTTGGTGTATGTGGTGACCTCTTAAGGTATAACTGTATTAGTGGACTCTCTGAAGGAAAATAAGGATTCCCACTCTTGGAAATGTTAGCAATAAGACTAGCCAGAGAAGTTAAAGGTTAGATTAAAAAAAGAAATGAAACTGTCTTTATTTGGGGTGGCTAGGTGGCACAGTGAATAGAGTACTGACCCTGGAATCAGGAGGACCTGCATTCAAATCTGACCTCAGACACTTAACACTTACTAGCCTTAACCCCAAATGCCCTGCCTTCTCCCCCTCCAAAAAAAAGCCCCCCAAAACCCAAAACTGCCCTTATTTGCTAATGATATGATGATTTACTTTAAAAAGCTGAGGGAATCCACAAAGATAATAATTGAGACAAATAACTTCAACAAAGATGCAGAACACAAAAGAAACTAAAAATATCAACAGCATTTCTATTTAATAACAAAATTCAAGAAGCAGTGATAGAAAAGGAAATCCCACTCCAAATAACCACAAAATGCACAAATATTTTGGGATCAAGCTACCAAAGCACACAAAGCACTTGTATAAATTCAGTTACAAAGTACTCTTTAAAGTAAATTTTTTTTTTAATTAAATGGCCAGGGGGAACATTCAGTGCTTATGGTTGGGCCATGCTAATATAATAAAAATAACAGTAATATCAAAGTTAATCAATAGCTTTAGTGCTTATGCTGATTAAGTTATCAGAGGGTGCTTTACAAACTCAATAAAATACAGGGGCAGCTAGGTTTTATAATGAATAGAGCATCGGTGTTGGGGTCAGGAAGATCTGAATCCAAATCTGTCTTTAGACAGCTGTTAGTTTTGAGACCCTGAGCAAGTCACTTAACCTCTTTGTGTCTCAGTTTCTTCCTTTTAAAATGGGCATGATAGACTAGGAGCCTGGAGTTTGCCGGGTACCCCAAGGTTGCCATGATGCAGAAGTATGGAAAGCTGAAGAAGAAAGGCAGGGGCACCTGTGGAACAGTGTTTGAGGTCAATAACCAAGAGACACACGAGATTATGGCACTGTAATAGATTCACTTGGATGAGGAGGGGGTACCGAACTCTGCCCTGAAAGAGACCTGCCTGCTTAAGGAACTGAAGCATAAGAATATTGTTAGGTTTCATGATTTGCACAATGACAAGAAACTGACCCTAGTTTTTGAGTTCTCTGACAAAGATCTGAAGAAATATTTTGACATTTGCAATGGAGACCTAGACCCTGAAATTGTGAAGGCATTCCTTTTCCAACTGCTAAAAGGCCTTGGATTGTGCCACAGCCATAATGCTCTGCACTGGGACCTGAAGCCTCAGAACCTTCTAATTAACCAGAATGGGGAGCTCAAGCTTGCTGATTTTGGTTTGGCATGAGCCTTCGGAATCCCTGTTCAATGTTACTCTGCAGAGTTGGTCACTTTGTGGTACCACCCACCAGATGTTCTATTGGGGACCAAACTATACTCCCTGTCCATTGACATGTGGTCAGCTGGTTGCATCTTTGCAGAGCTGGCCAATGCTGTATGGCCCGTCTTCCCTGGGAATGATGTAGATGATCAACTGAAGAGGGTTTAAGGCTGCTGGGGACACCAGCTGAGGAACAGTGGTCTGCCATGACCAAGCTTCCAGACTATAAACCTTACCCTATGTATCCAGCAACAATGTCACTTGTCAATGTTATACCCAAGCTCAATGCCACAGGGAGGAGCCTTTGCAGAACCTGCTCAAGTGTAATCCAGTTAAGCCCATCTCAGCGGAGGAAGCTTTGCAGCTCTCTACTTCTCTGACTTTTGCCCTCCCTAGCCAAGGGTTTGCTTTTCCCTTTCCTTGTCCAGAGAACCAAGCCTACTACCCTTGACCCCTCCTCTAGGCCCTCAGATTGGGAGCTGCTCAATGCACTCTCACCTTGCTGGCCCACCCTGTTCTCTACCTACCCAGGGGCCTCATGTGTTGAGGCAGGAGAAATAGACCCTGGAAGCTAAGGGGTTTGAGGCTCCTTTGTCCTCTCTTCTCCCCTGGCCCTTCCCTAGTCTCCCCCACCCCACTGGAAAAGGGTAGGGGTGGTATGCTATACACTTAAGTTCTGCTACTTGGGTCAGATGTTTTGGGCCAACCTTGGTGGGGTTAGGGGTATGAAGTATGGATGCCAGCTACAGCCCCTCTCCCTACTTCCTGTGCTCCTCCCCCTCGTGTATGGACTTTATTTAATAAATTGGCTTCTTTCCCACAAAAACAAAATAAAATAAAATGGGCATGATAATAACACATACCTCCCATAGTTGCTGTGAGGATAAAATGAGATATTTGTAAAACATTTTGCAAACATTAAAGCACTATATAAATGCTACCTAGCTATATGGAAAAATAAAAGATCTTAGATGTCACTGGTAATAATGAAAGGAGGTAAGGGTAGTAGACCTCATACTTTGCTATAAAGAAGCAGTCATCAAAACTATCCAGTATTGGCTAAAAAATAGAGAAAGTAGATCTATCAAATAGTCTAGACAAAGAATAATCAAAAACAGTGCATCCCAGTAACCCACTGTGGAACAGGAAAACAAATTACTTAGGAAAGAACTCCATGTTTTATTTAAAACAACAACTTCTAGGAAAATGGAAAGCAGTCTGGTAAAAATTAGGCCTTAGACCAACACCTTGTACCATATTCCACAATGCATTCTAAATGGGATGTGAATTTAATATTTAAGTCATACCATTAAAAGTCATAAGAGAAGCAGATGCTTCTCACAGCTATGAGTAGGATATATATTCTTAACCAAACAAGTTAGAGATAGTTACAAAAAATAAAATAAATTACAAAATCAAATACTTTGATTTCCTAAAAAAAAACTTCTGCACAAAACAAAATTAACACACCCAGTATAAAAAGAGAAGTGGTCAAATGGGGGGGAAACAACTTTGTCTCAGATTTCTTTGATAATGATTTGGTATCAGAGATGTGATGGGCTTTAAAAATGAGATAAAATTCTAAATTTAATTCTAGAGGTGACAGGGAGCCACTGGAGTTTACTGAATAGTGTGGTATCGTGGTCAGATGTAATTTAGAAACTTGAGGCAGGATGACCAACCAGAAGGTTATTGTAATAGGCCAGGCAGTAAGGTGATGAGGGCCTGTACCAGAGTAATGGTGGTATCAGAGGAGAGGAGAGAGATGTTGCAAAAGGTAGAATGGATATAACTTGGCAACTACAGATGAAACATGAGGAGTGAGGGGCGGCCAGGTAGCACAGTGAGTAAGAGCACCGGCTCCAGTGTTGAGAAGACCTGGAGATCAAATCCCGGGCTCAGACACTTAGCACCCACCCAGAAACACCTGGCCGTGTAACCTTGAGCAAGTTACTTAACCCCGATTGCTTTAAAAAAAAAAAAAAAACATGAGGAGTGAGAGTAAAGAGTCAGTGACAGGTTGTGAGTTTGGGTGACTGGGAGGATGGTGGTGACTTCTACAGTAATACAGGAATTAGGAAGAGGGGAAGGTTGGAAGAAATGATAATGAGTTAAGTTTGGGCATGTTAAGTTTAAACTGTCTTTGGACTATACAGTTTGAGATGTCTGAAATGCAATTAGAGATATGAGAGTAGAGGCCAGGAGAGAGATTAAGGCTGGATAAAAAAAATCTGAGAATCATCTGCAAAGAGATGATAATTGAATCCATTTGACCAAGGGAGAAGAGAGGAGGGACCAGAATAAAGCCCCATGGAATACTCAAAGTTAATAGGTTCAGCCTGGATAAAGATCTAGCAAAGGAGAATGAAAAGGAGCCGTCTGACAGATGAGAAGAGAAACAGAAGAGAACACTTACCGATAGAAGAGAGTATTAGGAAAGAATTTTGGGAATATGGCAGAATAAGGCAAGAAAGTACCTGATCCTCTCAACCACCGTCTTCCCCCAATATTGTAAAAAAATGCCTCAGTGAATTTTGGAGCAACAGAAATAATTGTCAGGCTAAAGCAGTCATTCAGTCTAAGACAACTTGGGAAGAGATTAGAAAGATTTGCCCTACTGGGGCGCTGGTCTGGTATAAGTGCCGTGCAGCCAGGTCAACAAACAGCAGGCCCTGAGGGCAGCTGTGTCACTGGTGTTGCACCCTTCACTATCTGTGGGGAGCAAATAGGGGGCCAGATTGACCAGCTGATCGGGGAAAGGGGGTGTCTGTTGGTGCTGGATGCAGGTCCCAGGAATATAACCAGATGCCAGTGAGTGCAGTGGCAGAGGGATGGAGAGGACTGGACTGGTGGTGGTCGCTCACAGGAGAGCAGAGTCCCTAGTTTCATTTCCAGGACACAGCCACTGGAGAATGGAGGATGGTAGTGTGTTTCTGAGACTGGAGAATGAGAACATTTGCAGTGTTGGAGGACTTCAATGGAGAAGAGTGTTTGAAGTCATTTATAAACCCAGGCATAAGCCAGGAGTAACCACACCTGGCCTTGGATCATAGCACACTGAAGAACCAAAAAGTCAAAGACCCTCAAATAGAATTCCGAAAACAACAACATGAAAAACTTGAAGCCACACCCCAGGAGCAGAGCTTGACCCTGACATAAAATAGCCAAGAAAGAGGCCACTAAAAAATGAGTAAACAACAGAAAGAACCTGACCATAGATGGTTGCTGTGGTGATAAAGAAGAACACAGTTCAAACTCAGAAGACTGAAGTCAAAACAGCTACTTATAAAGCTTTAAAGAAAAATATAAAATGGTCATGAGCCCAAAAAGAGTTTTTAGAAAAGCTTTAAAAAGGACTTTAAGAATTAAATAAGAGGGGGTGGCTAGGTGGCGCAGTGAATAGAGCACCGACCCTGGAGTCAGGAGGACCTGAGTTCAAATTTGGCCTCAGACACTTGACACAAAAAAAACTAGCCGTGTGACCTTGGGCAAGTCACTTAACCCCAATTTCCCTCCAAAAAGGGAAAAAAAAAAGTTACAGGAAAAATTGGATAAAGAAATAATGCAAAAAAAATTTATGAGAAGAAAGTCATTTGGAAAGAGATCTAAAAACTTAATGAAGGAAATAACTCCTTAAATTAGAATTGGACAAGGGGAAGCTAATGACTTCATAAGACATCAAAAAATAATTTTAAAAAATCAAAAGAATTTTTTAAAAAAGGGAGAGAACATGAAATATCTCATTGGAAAAACAACTGACTTGGAAAACAGATCAAGGAGAGAATTGTTGGACTGCCTAAAAGTCATGATCATAAACAGTCTAAACACTATACTTCAAGAAATTAAGGAAAATTGCCCTGAAGTTTTAGAACTAGAGGGCAAAATAGAAATTGAAAAACTGTCAATCACCTGAAAGAGATCCCAGAATGAAAGCTCACAGGAACATCACAGGTAAGTCTCAAAGCTCCTAAATCAAGGGGAAAAATGGTACAAACAGCTAGAAAGAAACAATTCAAATATTGTGGAGCTACAGTCAGAAAGGCATAAGATTTAGAATCTTCTACATTCAGACTAAAAGAATATGATTTTATGAAAAGCAAAAGAGTTGGGTTTGCAACCAAGAATAATCTACCTAGCAGAGCTGTGTATAATCCTGCAGGAGGGGGTAAATGGATATTTAATGAATTAAAGGACTTTTAGCCATTCTTGAGAAAAAGACCAGAACTGAACAGAAAATTTGACTTACAAGTACAACAATCAGGAGAAACTTAAGAAGGTAAACATGAAAAACTAATCATAAGGGATTTAATAAGATTAAACTGTTTACATATCTGGGAAGATAGTGTGTGGAACTCTTAAGAATGTTCCAGTAATTAGAAAGAGTATACATAGATAAAGGGCTTGGGGTTCAGTTGATTATGATAGAATGATCCTAAAAATAAAGGGAGAGAGAAAATGGAGCAGATTATTTCATATAAAAGAGGTGTTAACGGAAGAACTTTTATAGGGGAGTGGAGGGTAGGCAGTGAAGGAGCTTTCTTATCAGGAATGGGGTAAAGAGGAAATAACATATACATCTAGTTCAGTATAAAAGTCTTCTTAACTTAGAAATAGGAGGGCAAGGGGATAGGAAAAGGGAGAGACTCCAAATCGGAAATCTTGAAAAAATTAAAGATAAGATTAATAAAATTGAATGTAAGAAAACCATCTAATAAAACTGGAGCTGGTTTTATGAAAAATAAAATAAACCATTGGTTAATATGATTAGAAAAGAAAGAGAAGAAAAACAAATCACTAATATAAAAAATGAAAAGGGTGAATACACACCTAATGAAGATAATATTAAAGCAATTATTAGGAGTTATTTTGCTCAGTTATATGCCAATAAATTTAACAGTCTAAATGAAATGGAAGAATAAAGAAATTGAACAGGCCATAAATTACTGTCCTAAGAAAAAAGCATCAGGACCAGATGGATTTACAAGTGAATTCTACCAAACATTTAAAGATCAATTATTCTAATATTAACTGAGTTATTTGAAATAATAGGCAAAGGAATCCTACCAAATTCCTTTTATGAAACAAATATTGTGCTGATACCTAAACTAGGAAGAGCAGAAACAGAAAGAAAAGCATAGGCCAGTTTCACTAATGAATATTGATGCAAAAAATCCTAAATAAAATGCTAGCTAGGATAGCATTATATCACAAAGAATATACATTATGACCAAGTGAGATATGTACCAGGAACACAAGGGTTGTTCAATATAAGGAGAACTATTAACATAATTGATTATATCAATAATAAAAGAAACAAAAAAACAAATCATTACAAATAGATACAGAAATAGCTTGACGAAATTCAATACTCATTCCTATTAAAAAAAACAAAACACTTGGAAGCATAGGTATAAATGGATTTTTCCTTAAAATAAGAAGCATCAACCTAAAACCATTAACAAGCATTATATGTAATTAGGATAAGCTAGAAGCCTTCCCAGTAAGATCAGGAGTGAAACAAGGGTGCCCATTATCACCAGTATTATTCAGTGTTGTACAAGAAATGCTAGCAATAGCAAAAAAGGAAGAAAAGGAAATTGAAGGAATCAGAATGGGCAGTGAGGAAATAAAGCTATTGCCCTTTGCAGACGATATGATGGTATGCTTGGAAAATCCTAGAGATTCAACTAAAAAATTAATTGAAGCAATAATTTTAGCAAAGTAGTAAGATATAAAATGAACCATCATAAATCATCAGCATTTCAACATATCACCAATAAAGGTCTGCAAGAAGATATAATAAGAGATATACTGCCAAGACAAATTCAGGAACTAACTACATGAACATAATTATATACTTTTTATACAAATCAAATCAAGACTTAGATAATTGGAGAAATATTCATTGTTCATGGGTGGGCTGAGTCAGTATAATAAAAATGACAGTTCTGCCTAACGTAATCATAGATCCTTTTTTGTTTTTGAGTTATGAGCAGTGCAGAAAAAGATGGCTGTATGCCCCCATATCATGATGTTTCTTACTACTTTGGTCACACTATAAAAGTAAATCTGCCAGACTCTTGATTCCTGAAGAATCATGCTTAGTCTTCATTTAGCTGCAACTTGATCCAGTAGCTAAAATGGTTGTGTTTTAATTTTTCTAGCAGTATATCTTGTTGGTTGTTGGCATTCTAAACATGAGATTATAAAAGTAAAAATAATACCTATCAGTGTTCTGAAACCTGAATGGTTCTTAACACCTGCCTCTTTTTTGCCACCACAAAAGTGAAAGGCTGGTGCATCATTGGGAAGTGGTGTTAAAAAAAAAAAATACAACCAATAAACTTTTCTTCCTGTTAAGAAAAACTAGCTTTAAATTAAGAAACCTGGAACATGTATCTTAAGTTGAAAATTTTGTAACTTATATGTGTATCTTTCAAAAAAATACTGACTTGTGCTTAACTTTTTTTCCTCTTGATAGTTTTGAAATAACTTAAACTTTTGTTATCAGGAACAGCATATATTCATGGAATGCAACATGCTACAGGAAACTTCATTATTATTATGGATGCTGATCTCTCACATCACGTAAGTGGGCTTTTTTCTTTGAAAACTTGTTTCTATGTTAGCTTTAAAAGTTTAGCCTCATTTTATTTACTGTTTGTTTTTCCCCCCAAATTACAGCCAAAATTTATCCCAGAGTTCATTAGGTAGGTAGTATTTCTAATATTTTGGGAAATTATAACATGATTAAAATTTAAATACATTTGTAATTACCCTATTCGGTTTTACACTAATTTTAAATATTTAGGAATTTTATATTGTTAAAGTTATATTTGTGCTAGCTTTTAAAAATTGTCAGCTAATATATATTTCTTGTAGGAAGCAAAAAGAAGGTAATTTTGATATTGTGTCTGGAACTCGCTACAAAGGAAATGGCGGTGTCTATGGCTGGGATTTGAAGAGAAAAATTTTAAGGTAGATAAGATTTAGTTGTCTATAAAGTAATTTTTATATCATTTTTGGCTTGAATCTTCTATTTAAAAAGCAAAGAAGTATTTACATAATACTTGCCATCTATTCGTGAGACTTCTCTGAACTTAGCTTTATCTAAGCTTTATCTTTATCTTAGCTATATTTTAACTTTAGCTTTAGAATAATTTTTCCTATTATAAGAAAAACATGAATATAGCAGTATTAATTTGCATGAGAACTCTTTAGCTAGGGGGAAAAATCACTATAAGATTTTTAAATAGGAAGTCTAGCTAAACCTAAAAATTAAGGTATTATAGAATAATCCACCCTAAATTATATCATAATTTTTAGTCTTAAATTGGTTTGGTTTTTGTATGATATTCATAAATGCACATAATATTTTAAATTTCAATCAGTGACTATTTAAGACTACACTGACTTTTTTTGTGGATCTAGGTTCTAGTCCCAGCTTGATTACTAACTACTTCTGTGATGTTGTTTGTAGTTTTTCTTACCTATAAATTGAAACATTTGAACTAGACCTCTGTAGTTTCTCTGATATTATAGTTAATGTAACAGCAGTTATATTCAATTTACTTTTGATTCAGAAGTTTTGCTTTTGTTTTGTCACAAGTCAGCTAATAATGTCTAAGTTGCTTTTGAATCTAATCCAATTAATATTTTGGACAAATAAGCCCAAATGTTTCGGTCTGTGATATTTTAAGTGTATCTTTAAAAAGATTTTTTGTTGTTGTTTTAAAGCCATTTACTTTAAATACTGGTTATTTGCAGGGCTCTGTTTCAAATATTAAAAAAAGATATTTTCATGCTGACATTTTTAAAGTTTTCTACCACTCTAATAGTACTAGTAGTCACCTTTCACACCTCTGTAAGCTTCTGAGGGTAAATTGATGTTTGCTTACTATTGGAGAGGCAGCCACAGAGAGAAGTGAATCGAAGCCTACTTAAGTCCTGCCTCTAGACAGCCTAACTGTTTAGCCCTAGAGAAGTCACTTAAAGACTTTAAGTTACTGAGAAGGTAGAGACTTGCTTTAGTTCTTCATTCAGAGTTGGCTCTGGAAATCAAAGGCCCAGTCCCTATCCATTGAAATCTTTGTAGCCCTAGGAAAATAATTTTCCCTAGGAAAAGGGAAAACTTGTTTCCCAGAGCCATTAAAAAAGAGTGTTACAGAAACAACTTTGTATTGGCTTTCTAAACACTTTTGCTGGCCCCTATACATTTTTGAAATGCAAATTAAAACTATTCATAGCTTTTAACTTGGAATTCAATTCTATTTAGCTGTGATAAAAGCTCTTCCTTTCCAAATGTATTAGACTACAATACAAAGAAACCACAACCAGTTTCCCAAAAAGCAAGCAAATGAATGATTTTTCCTGATTAGAGCTACACCCCTTTTGGTGTAAAAAAGGGCAGGTCTTTTTTTTTTTCTTTAAATCCCTTGGTAGCTAGTTCAAATAAACAAATATTAAGTGTTTTTTGAGTAGTCAGGCCTAGGCCCTGGGGAAATAGAAAGTCCTAGTCTTCAGTTTGATTACTATCTCTTGGGGTGGGGAACCTGAGTACCCCTGGTTGCCCTTTACAAATTCTGTGGATCTTTAATTGTTGTAGGTCCCTTTTGTTAGACATATGGGCAAACCCTATCATACTTTCTCATTCAGCTAGATTCTTCACCATCCTCCCTTAATACCTAGTATGCTGGAGGGCAGCTACATAATGCAATGGATTGAGTGCTGGGCCTGGAATCTGGAAGACTCATCTTCTGTTCAAATCTGTCCTCAAACATTTAGTTAGCTGTGTGACCCTAGGCAAATCACTTAACCCTGTTGCCTCAGTTCCTCATCAGTAAAATGAGCTAGAGAAGGAAATGGCAAACCACTCCAATATCCAATATCAAATGGAGTCACAAAGGGTGGGGACACAATTGAAAAATTACTGAACATCTAGTAAACACTAGTTTGTTGATTTTTATGCCTAGCAGTACAGCACTGAAGCTGTGTTATGACCCTCTTTGGACAATTGACAAGTCTGCCTTTTTTTCCTTAATAATAATTTTTTCACCACTTCTAAGCAAGCATTCACAATATTACATTATATAACACATTGAAAAGTTAACTCATTTTCCCTTTTTTGAAAACTATTAATCTTCTAGAATAAGAATATGAATACACATTAATAAAATTTGTTTTGAAATAAGTTTCATATTCAGATATTTGGAGTGAGGAGGAAAATCTTTATTCCTAATTTCTCAAAGAAGAAAAACTTGAATTTCTGTCCTTAAAAATGGAGGATGGTCACATCTTTTACTGATCAGAAAATTCTTCTATAGGTCGACACCCCCATCTGCTATAACTTTTTTAAAACTAATATAAAGGTTCTTAAAGTAAGGTAATAGATGATTTTTTAAATCTGATAGCATAAATTTACTTGTATTGCAATTAATGTCACTCAAATGTTAATCAGTATGTGTGACTGATGTTCCTGTATTTTAAAATCTATTGTGAGTACTTCTTTGCAATTTTTAAATGAAAACTGGGATATTTTATTTGGCAGCAGAGGAGCCAACTTCTTAACTCAAATTTTGCTGAGGCCAGGAGTATCAGACTTAACTGGAAGTTTCAGGTACAGTGATTATTATGTTACATTGTGTAATTATATTTTTACATATAATATTATTATATGTTATATTTGTTTTATTATACTCAGTTTATTAAGCATTATATATAACTATATTATTATATGGAAAACTTATGTTTTCCATCAGTTTGCATTGCCTTCCTCTCTCATCCAAATCCATTAGGTTTCTCACATTACTAATGTTCTTAGATCCTGGAATTCATGTTTCTCAGAAATGCTTGGAAAATACACCTGTTTTAAGATATGTTCTATAACACTGCTATATAAGATGTTAAGATATCCCTCTAGAAGTACTTCATAGGTAGATGGACAAGATAGAAGGTTAATCTTGTGCTCCTTAAGCTGTCAATTGCATGGAATGAGTGTCTGTCCACTGGCAATCGCATAACCATAAGCAACATCTTAGTTAAATTTGTATTTGCTTGAAATTTAAACCAATATTTGTCAAAACATTCCCCTAGAAAAGTATATTGAGTTTATTTTAAATCTTTTTATTGAACTTTGTTGTCCTTCTGTAATTTTAAGAACAATTTGAAATGGGCCTAGATGCCTTATTCCTTTTATTTTCTGATATGCTACAAAGATCATAGATTTAGAGCTAGAAGGGACATCCAAGGACATCTTCCTCATTTCACAAATGAGGAAACTGAATCCCACAGAGGTTAAGTGACTTCTCTAAGATCATACAACTACTCAGTAGAAGATCTGGGATTCAAACCCAAATGCTCTGATTTCTAATCCAAGTGGTCTATTATACCTTCCTACTTACATAATAAACTATTTGGTATGATTGTGCCAAATTACTAAGGGACAGTGCTATCAAATTTGTCACCCTTAAAGCTAAAAAAAAATGCTGATTCATTTTACTCCAAGGCTAAATTCTTTTTCACAAGTTTAGTTTTGTTTCATTAGCCTGCTATAGATTTTAGGTTTTTATTTAATTAATTAAATTAATAAATTTAATTTTTTAAATTTTATTTAATAATTGGAGAAAACCTTAAGTTTTAAAAGCTTGACAACTAGGGGAAAAAAAACCTCAATTAGGAAGTGATTTGTTTATATTAAAGGATTACTAAAGGTTAACTCTCCTAATGCCTAAATTCTACCAGCCAAAACCTACCAGTAAAGGGGAAAGAGAATTTTGAAGCTAAAATACTATAAGCCATGGCCAATTGAAAATTATGCAGAAATCATAATTCAGAAGGGCTCTATATTAATATGAGCCAATAGAAGAGGATGGTTTTATTGACAAAAATTTGATTTATATATGAGCTATAACTGTTTTCATCAGTTTCCTTTGAATAGTTGTGACAGGTTCAGCCATATCTCTCATATCTTTCAAGAAGAGGAAATAATCATGAAGTCATTGTATTTAACAGTTTTTTTATTGCTATGTGAGCATCATCAGTTCAGAGATGGAGATTAGAAACTTTATATCTTACAGGGCTAAGTAGTGACTCAGGTAGAAAGGAAGATCCTAAGGAATATATTCCTGCCTTGTTAGCCAAATAGGCAAAGAATTTGGTACTCCTAAACATTTGTCATGTTTAGAATGCTTCTATACTGTTTTGCATTAGTTTTTGCATTTGTGTGGAATCAAGTGCCTGGCAAATCATAAGTAAGCAATTAACCAGTGCTTGTTAAATGAATGAAACAGCATGCCTGATTTTAAAGGTAGTTAGCAAACATATGGTGATGTGAAGATAATGTCAGATTTCTGATTCGTAATTAAGGATTATTTGATATTCACTACTTAATTTTTAAATAATCAAACCCTATATTCCCTTCTCAGGAAAAAGATTTGTGGATTTAGGGGTACCAAAACTGAATAAACCCCTTTGTTCAGCCAAGCCATACCCATTAGGAACTCGTGGCATGAAAACTGAAGAACTAAAAAACCCTTAGAACAAGTTTCAAAGGAAAAAAAAAGGCCCAAAACGAAGAATGCTGATTTCCAAATATAACCCTTAGGCATTGTGGAATGAGGCAGCCCTAATTTGTCAAAGAACAAAAGGAAGGAAATAGACAGTTTTTGTTGAATGTCAAAGGGATTTTTTTTTACAAAAGCCTCTCAAGTGGACCCACCCCCCTCTTCTAAAGATGTGTTCTCTTTAAAAAAAAAAAAAAAAGAAGGCATTAGTGCAGCTCTGCCACAGGTACCTGTGGGCCTTGGGCAAATTTGACCTTACTGGGCCTCAGTTTCCTCATCTGTAAAATAAGGGGTTTGGACTAGTTGAGCTCCCAAGCCTCTGTGGGAGAATAGGAACCTAAACTTTTCCCTTTCTTTAAAATAACAAGTCCAGGGTTTTTGAGATTGGGGAAGTTTTAGAAGTAGAGAGCACCCTTCTACTTGTTTACTTGAATGCTGGTTGAAAAGAATGTATGGAGGTTTGCCCAGTACCCAGAGGTCTGATGTTACTGGTTCCTTTGCTTCAGGCTTGTACTTCGTTTTGAAGATGCAGGTCACATTTTCTGTCCATAAGAAATATCTCCATCTTTAGGTTTGCTACCTCCTATCTTGTGAGCAAATATATGCGATTGCCTAAAACTCCTCTGAGGCAGAGCTCTAGTACTTGGAGGCCTAGTTTTGTAGCAACTTGGGGTAGCCTGTTTCTCAAAGATCATATTGAGCTTTTATTGTAAAACCCAAGGGACATTTAGGTGAGAAAAGGGAGTTCATTATTATGCTTTTTCTTATCATACATCTCTACTTTCCCTTCTCTATATGCCTTGCTCTTTTTTCCCTTGGAAAGGTTTTCCTTAGAGCATGGCCTATTACTTTCTTAATATCTCAGAATTTTATTTTCTCTTTAGACTTTTTAAAAGTCAAGGGGCAGCTAGGTGGCACAGTGAATAGAGCATCAGCCCTGGAGTCAGGAGGACCTGAGTTCAAATCCGGCCTCAGACACTTAACCCTTAACTAGGCATGTGACCTTGGGCAAGTCACATAACCCCAACTGCCCTGCCCTCCCCCCTCCAAAAAGCAAACAAAAATAAAAGTCTCCTATCAAATGATAAAAAAATAACTTAATGAAATTTTAAAGCATCTTTTTCTACCAGAAGTTGGCAGAAAATTGACTACAGGAGGCTGTTCTCCAAATAATTCACTTAACTGTATTTAACAGTTTTTCATGCAATTTGAAGAAAGGTATACACTTCCCTAAAAGATGCAATATATCCATTTCCAGAACTAATCATACTTTAACAAATATTGTAATATTTTTATGATTCAGAATACATAAAAATGATTAAAATTTTCATTATTAAGCTTTTATGTTAAGACTGTACAAATATCTGTGAATTTCAGGGAATAATTAGATGTGATTATACTTAGGTATGTAAGTAGATATATGATTTCATTGTGTGGCTACTCCCCCCCAAGAGATTAAAGCTTGAAACTGACCCTGTGTGACTCTTGTCCATGACCTCCACAAATTTTCCAGAGTGGGTCTACCCAACATGCTGGGGGTCCTTGAGAGTATATGTATACTAGAGGAGTCTACAGACTCAATTTTCCCTTATTCTCACCACTGATCGCTTGCCTTTTTCAGTCATACATCTCTCTTATAATAACTTTTATGCTCCTTTTGCATAATTCTTAGCTGGGAAGGTGTTGTGACCTACCCATGCCCTCTATGGGTCTCTTTATGATTCTCTTTATGACTCTTTAGGTGGACCTCTTTTTCTGAGAGGGTGGGACTTCATGACTCAAGGCCCTAAAAATGTGGACCTCTGATAATATGAAAATCAATTTTACTATGCTTGTCCCAGGCTTCATATCATTCTCATGCTTTACAGGCTATACAGAAAGGAAGTTCTACAGAAATTAATGGAAAAATGTGTTTCTAAAGGATATGTCTTCCAGATGGAGATGATTGTTCGAGCTAGGCAACTGAATTTTACCATTGGAGAGGTATGGAACTAATCTGATTAGAAAAGCATATTTAATGCTAAGAAATCAATAAAACTCATTTTAAAAAATAGTTAAGGGGTTTTTTGTTTGTTTTTTAAGGAAAAATTAGTAGAACGTAGAATTCCCTTCCAGAGTAGTGTTAGAACTCTGCCTCCATTCACCCCTTTTTTCTTTTCTCCTAACTTTAATTCTTAATTTATTATGACAGACATCTGTCCATGCTTGTGGTCACTACCAGGAAGAATCAGCCTCTAAGTCTAATTATTGTAAATTTCTCTCCTACTATCAGCTAAGCAGGTAGGCAGCCATTAAATTACAAAATACATGGGTCCTAGGTACCTAGTTCATCTAGAAGTCAGTGAAAATTTTCTGGAACTGTGAAGAAATAAATGAGAAAATAGGTTTAGGTTGATAATTTAAATGGAGGAAATAACTTATCTTCCTAGAATGCTATTTTTTTCTTTCAATCACAATAAGAATATTAAATACAACTTATTGTCATTGCATCTATTTATAAAATTGCAAAATGAGAAAATTCATGATGATAAACTTTTTCTTTTAAAAGCCCCCAAAAAATTAAATTAAGAAAATATTTGGAGATTTGGAGTAAAACATTTTCTTGAAGTAGAATTACAGACTTAAGAGAGTTCAATTTATTTTTGAGTTGAACTTTTCAAAGCAGCATCATGTGGTTCACATGATTGCTATAATTTCAGATCTTAAAATCCATGAGTTATTATGGAAGGTATCCACATCAGTGAGATCGTGAATCCATTGAAACATGAAATCCTCACTCAGTTTTGGTGTCTCTCAAAATACCAAAAAATAATAATTTAAACTTTAAACATATAAATTTGGCAATATGCAAATTCTACTAATTCTGT
This sequence comes from Petaurus breviceps papuanus, assembly GCF_028583685.1. Taxonomy (NCBI): domain Eukaryota; kingdom Metazoa; phylum Chordata; class Mammalia; order Diprotodontia; family Petauridae; genus Petaurus; species Petaurus breviceps. The sequence goes on along the minus strand of NW_027187360.1, from coordinate 5,104,073 downwards.
GTTTAACTTAGGTAAAAGTTTTGTGTGGGTTTACACCACATTGAGATTTTGCTTATTTGCTTTTTTAAAAAAGGATATGTTGTTTTTGTTTTGTTTTCAAATAGGTCCCAATCTCATTTGTGGATCGAGTTTATGGTGAATCCAAGTTGGGAGGAAATGAAATAGTCTCCTTTTTGAAAGGACTGTTGACTCTGTTTGCCACTACATAAGATGACACTATTCATTTTATATTTAAATTATCATGTTCATTTCATTTTAAGCATAAGACAAAAGACCTGGTTGCTGATTTTTAAATTGTACTCTTAAACCATAAACAGTAAGGTAAGGTAAATTTCATATACACCTTAATTTTTTTTTCTGGAGGTCTTTGTATTCCAGAGTAGATTCCATGTCCATGTAGAGAAAGAAGGAATATTCTTTATGTCTGTTTACAGTTGTAATAAGATTTATAAATAAATTTTATAAGATTTGGTTTGGATAAAGTATTATTGATAAATCAATTTGGATTTTCTTGTGTGAAGTTTTGAAATAATACTTAATAGTAAAAGCAAATGTTCCAGCTTTGGGTACTTATGGAAAATTGACTTTAAAAGAATTATGTATGTACATAATTGAGATATATTCCTAAAATGTTACATAAGTGGGAGAATATTCACAATCCATCATTTGGTTTAAAATATCTTCTCTTAAACTAATAAGGAAGGCAATTGGCCTATTTAAATGAAAATTTTAGGTTCTTTGTTTCATTGAAGCTTGAATAAGTAGATCTGTTTTAACTGTTGAATTTGTGAAATACTGCATTCTAATATGAAAAATCATAGTAAAAATTAAACCAATTGACTAATGAAAATATTAAGTGTATGTTTTGAATGTAGATGAAAGTTGTTCAGCTATAAATTCATAGATATGTTAAGCTGTTAACTTTTTCTTCAGTGAGAAAAAAATCCAATTTTTAGAGGATTCAAACTACTGTTCTAGTCATTTTTAAACAATTTACTGAATTCCTTCTTGGGGTTTTTTCCTAAGAAAATATATTTTTAAATAATGAATTTACATATTGTGTTATTCATTGTGCTCTAAAGTACATATAGACACATTATAGCTAGTTATATAGAAGAGTAAAGGCTTATAATTCCTAAAAACAATTAAGGAGCAGTTGTTGGCACCAAACGGGTAGTTTAAGTTAATTGACAGAAGTGTAGCTGTTCTATATTTATCTCCCTTCTGCATTTGAAAAAGTTGATATTTTATAAAAGGCAAATAAATTCCATGTATGGGATACTTAGTAAGTATAGGTTAAGTCAAGCCTGCACAACCTTCAGGTCCTCATGGCCCACCAAAGGATTTCAGTCAGCCCTCGAAAAATGTAGAGGAAAACATCCTTTGTATGTAGAGGAAATTCTTTGGCCCACTGCAGCTGTAAAGTAACAGGCTGAAGGTTGTAAAGGCCTGGGTTAGGTCATTATGTATTTGGGCAGCAACTAGCATAATAGAGTGCAGCACCCAGAGTCAAAAACACTCATCTTCCTAAGTTCAAATTTGGCCTCACACACTTCTTAACTTAACCCTGTTTGCCTCAGTTTCCTCATCTGTAAAATGAGCTGGAGGAGAAAATAGCACTCTAGTATCTTTGCCAAGAAAACTCCAAATGAGGTCTCAAAGAGACGCAACTGAATATATATTTTGCGCAAAGTTAAGATAATCTTATTATTTTTAAAAATCTTTTAACACAAAACCACATACACATTCCTAAATAACAGTGAGCTTTCTCAAGAAAACAGTAAGCTTTAGATGATTCTGTATGAGTAAAAATTAAGTTTTTGTTTGGTGTAACCCTGTGATCACTGTAAGCAGTTCTTAGTGAGGAAACTCCTACCAAATGCCTGTTAACCACAACATGCATGCAACTTGGTATCCTAAAATTGCCCAGGGCAGTGAGAAGTTACACAGTTACACCCTGCCTTGCCCAGGGTTACACAGCCAACTCATCTCAAAGGCCAACCTAAGTCTTTCTGAACTGGAAGTATGTTCTCTACTCACTGTTTCGTGGTACCTCTCATATTCTGCTTTTCATGATTCTTAATAAGAGCAGAAATTAATATAGCTAAATAAAAACCTAGTGAGCTACATAGAAAATTAAATATTGCTTATAAATTAGAGATAGACATAATTAAGTGAAAAAAGCAATAAATCTTTTAATTTTAACAAGTTGCGCATAGCAGCGTTACAGAAGAGCCTTTAAAGACTAAATGTACTTTCATTTTTTTCAAACAAATATATATGCCCTTTATTCTCAGCATATACAGTAAATAAGTGAAGGTTGGATAAAAATCATTCTAAGAATGGGTTTAAATGAGATTCGCTTTTAATTCTTTTGTTGGTCAATTAAATTACAAAAGTTGCTTGCATTTTATTCAATGTTCCTTAATTAAACATCTGCTAATTTTATTACCCTCTTAATTACTAAAATATTTCCCCTTCAGAAATTTTATTAGTAAAGAAATTCAAAAAATTGACTTCACATTGCCATTGCCGCCCCCCCCCCCAACAAATCATATTAGAAATGCCAAATTTTATATTTGTGTGATGCAGTTTCTTGTAAAAATATTTTTTCCACATTGTTAGTTGAATCTCAGTCCAAAGCCCCACCATCCAAAAAGGGCTATTTTCTTTATTTCAAACCTTAACTTGCCCACCAGGGGTCAACCTTTCTTAAAGTAGTTTACTCTTAATTCATTTTCATTATTACAGTTTTATTAACAAAAAACCTTCAAACAACTAGAAATGCCTCTGTTTTACTTTGTAAAGTAGAATATAAGATTTAAATTTATAAGGAAAATGAGAATCCTCACCACCAGTTATTGTGAATATGCATGTTATACTTTGTCAAATCTTATAACAAAAAGGGAGAAAGCACTATATCTAAAATCAGCTCTGCTCTGTACCACAGTATAACTGAACAAGTCACTTAACTAACAGATTTGGGTATCAGTTTCCTCAGCTTTAAAATGAAGGGGTTGAACAATGTGACCCTTACTTCACTTACAACTCCAAAGATCCTATTACTTAATTGTAAAGTACATTTTATAGAGATTAGAAAACTACTAACAGAAAAGTAACAGTGAATTAAATGTAAGCAGTATTACATTTTCTGATTTCCTTAAATGAGATATCTGGGTGTAAAGTATTTTTAAAGCTTCTTCACTTCCCTTAGAGCTTTTGAGTAAATAACTTCCCTTTTGCCCACTTGTAATTTTATGGTCTTGGTTTTTGAAAAAATTTAAAAATTCAATCAAAGTAAGGGTTAAAACATACATTCTGACATTCATGAGAACACTAGCCACCTTAGTTTGGAAATTAGTATGTGGAATACTTTGAACTGGTGACAACTTGTTGAACTTTATAAGTGAATACTTAGGATTTAGAGCTGGAAGGGACCCTTGAAAGTCATCTACTTTAACTCCATCTTTTTGTATAAGAGAAATGAGTTTCAGGTGAAGTGAAAGTCATAGTCAGGCCTTGCAGTGAAGGTCATACAGTTGGAAGTGGCAGAGATGGAATTCAAACTCATATCCTCTGATTCTAACTCCATAAATAACTAAAATTGCTTTGAGGACATTGAAATAACGTAAGATTACAGTATCTTACACAAATTTGTAATCCTCTATTTCTTTTGTGATAGTATGAATTAAGTTTTAATAATATTTTTTGTAACCTGAAATTCAGGAATGTTGTAAAAGCTAAATTGCTACTTTAACTAAACTCTTGGATATGCTTTATGGAAATAAGCTAAATTATTTAAGGGAAACCATTTTAAGATTATAGGATTTAGAGCTGGAAGGACCTTAGAAATCATTTAGCCCAACCCCTTTTACAGGTGAGAAAACTGAGGCTGAAGAGAAAAAAATGATTTGTCAAAGGTCACATAAAAAGTAGGAGAATCAGAATTTGAAACTAGGCCTTACTTTAAAGCCCAGTGTTCTTTTTGCTATGCTCTACTGCCAGCTAAACAACCAGTAGAAATATACAAAACTGTTCCACTATTTAGTATCATAAAACTACTCAGTACTTTCAGTTAACCACCTTCCTAAAGTGATGTTTAGTGGTTTTGCAGGCTTACTCTCAGAAAGATAGATTTAAAAGTGTAGACAAAGGAATCATAATATTGGGATTGGGGGGATAGGGAGGAGGGAAGGGAATGGTACTTATTTTTACAAGAGATGCATAATACAGAATGGAGTTTTGCCTAATTTGAACTTTGCAGATCCTAAATTCCAACATCCCTAATGCCCTACCTAATTGAATAAGCTTTACAAAGAAAAAAAAGCCAGAATTTTTCATCTTTCAACATTAATCCCATGAAAATGAATACTGGTTTTTAAAGCAGATGATGTTGGATAACAGTTCATGACCACGAAGAGTAGTTTCTAACAAAATATATGGGTGTATTTTTATCAATGTCTATAAGTTGGAAAGGACTTTAGAGATGAAACCTTCTCTCATTTTACAAATGGGAAAATTGAGGCTCAGATGTAATGACTTGCCCCAAGGTCTATCCATATGTCTTTGGATGTGTGTGGAGAATGTAAAATTACAAAGAAACAACTAACAATCTGTAAAAATCAATTTTCATCTGCAGGAATATTCTCACCAAGCCAGTTGGTGGATGGAAACCCTGGGCTGAGAAACTTAATTCCCTAAATCATTCTAAGATTTAAAGCAGTGGCTTAGAAACTTTCACCCATTGAGGAAAAATGAATATGGCTTGAGGGAATGTGGCCTTCCTTTTTGATGTAACTTGAGAGCAACTTCTTAACTGTGGCAGGTGATTTCCCTTTCACCCTTAATCTTAATTTGTCCTTTAGGGACCCTCTTCCCTTGCCCTACATACACACTTTACTTTTCCACGTGGGTGCATCTTGCCACACACCCCCTCCCCCCACCAAAAGTAGTTCAGGCCCAGCTGGGGCCCTGCGCAGGGATTCTCAGTACAGCCACCTGACTGAGTGCTAGGGCAGTGCTTTGGTCCTGCTGCCTCCGCCTGCAGTGGCCAGAGGAAGGCGCCAGCCGCACACACTGGAGGAGGCGGCGCAGTGCGGCCATTATTCAAGGCGCCTCCTAGTGGGTCAATAGCAAATTCATCCCCCCCTCGACACACACCTCCCATTCTCGCGAGAACAGCCCCCCTTTAATGATATTATATAACTACCCCAGGGAAGGAGGGGGGAAGAGTTGGTATGACCCACACTACTAGGGTAAGTGAAATGTAAAGTTAAATGTAAGTGGGGTAAATGCCCCCCCCAAAGTGGGGGGGAAGGGGCAAGAGCCCCCCCCCAGCTGGACAATGAGTCCTCTTATGCTAATGAAGGACTTACGTCACTTCCGCTCTTTCTCGGCCGCCATTTTGGCCAGGGCAGGTTCGGGGACTCGCTCCGAGGCGCCTGTATTGTCTGCTGAGGGGAGACGCGGGAGCAGGCCCCCCTCCCCCGCCTGCCCACCGCCGCCTCTGCCGGCCCGGTCCCCCCAGCCGCCCGCCTGGATCCATGAGCTGAACTCACGCACCCCCACCCCCTCCCCGGCCGCCGCCATCTTGTGCCCCCCCCTCCCCCGGGCAGCGCTGAGGGGGATTTTCTCTTTTACTCTGACGAGCTCCCTCTCCCGGTCCCGCCGCCGCCGCCTGGCGCTGCTGAGGAGGAGAGAAGCGGCCGAGGCTGCCGCCACCACCGCCGGTGAGGCCGCCTCCCCACCCACCGCCCTCCACCACCCCTCCTCCTCCTCCCCCTTTGTCTGCACCACTCGACGACTCCGCCGCCGCCCGCCCGGGGACTGGAGGGAGCCGCTCGCGCCGCCGCTTGCCTCCGGCGTCTCGTGCTGCTGGCGTCTTCACTCTGCTGCGTCCGCCGCTCCCCCCGGCCGCAGCGGCAGCGGCGCGAGCCGGAGCGCGAGACCCCGGGCGAGCTCGCGCCCCCCACCCTGCCGCCGCTGCTGCTGCTGCTGTGCCGCCGCCGCCGCCTCCTGCCCCTCGAGCCTCCCGCCGCTGGGATCCCCCTCCTCGTTACCACGCCGGCTCTGTGCAGCCTTACGAACCAAATCAAGGTAAGTGATTTCTTCCACTCTTTTTTTCCTTTATCTTTCTCGATGCATGGAATAATGCACCGATTGGTTTGCACTTTGAGCTGCATGAACTCCTTCCCTCCTCTTCCCTCTCCCCCGCTCCCCGCCCCCCCCCACTCCCCACACCCACCCCCCGCTACACGAGGAGAGATGGATACATCCTTTCTCCTTCCCGTGCAACCTCTTTCGTGTAACCTCCATAAGGTGCAGGCTCCATTGCAATCTTTTCTTCAGTGCAATCATCACTGCAGCTCCTCCGGAGTTTGCAAGAGGCACCCCTTGTGCATCCCAGTCCTGCAAAGCTTTGAAGGCGTGAAATAGCTCCTCTGCAGACTTAACATCGCTTTGTTGTTTAAATTTAACCCCCTCCCCCTCATACTAGTCCTCTGTATGCTTAAGCTGCTTGAATGGTTTGATCATCCTCTTGTTATAACGGTGTGGACCTAACTACCGGCTTTCTTCTTGGGGGTCTTGGCATCATATGTAGCTTCTTGTATACCCACTCTCCACACCAAAAGAAAAAAAAATCCCCACCTTTTTAGATCCCTGTGGTGCCTGTGGAGAACACAATTGTCAGCAGCAGCAAGACATATGGATGTGGGCTTGGTTTAATTTTCTTAAAAACAAATTCCTGAGCAGACTCGAGTCTCCTGCCAAATCACACCGTTCTCATCTTTTTTGGGAGGGGGGAAGAGGTTGGATTTGTGAGAAGTGGAGGAACACCAAGGCGGATTAGCATGGCATGAACCAAAGAATTTGCCTTCTGAATGCATTCTTCCTTAGCATGCTAGTTCTTCTCCCTCCCCTTCTGTACAGAGAGCGATAGCATCTCCCCGTTTAAAAATGCCGGCTTGTTTGGTAAACGCTGCTTATTGTCGCAAAGTTGGGGTTTGGACACGCTAATAAGATGACAGAAAATGGCAAGCCAGAGAGCAGAAATTACTGAAATTTAATGAATGGAGAGTAGTAGCCTTACCGCCCTCTTCACCCCTCCTTCCCTCTTACATTC
>NW_027187360.1:5012678-5096850 GCF_028583685.1 Petaurus breviceps papuanus | reverse complement strand
ACCTGGATGTCTGTGTGCTGGAAAAGGCGCGATTGCTTCAGCTCCTCCTGCGCCCAGGATCTGGCTTCTGGGCCAGACCCTGCACTCGTCTTTCCCTCATAGCCCCACCCCCTCCTCTCCAAAAATCGTACACCTTGATGGACTTGCATCCACTTCCTCTATGGATTTTTGTTTTTGATTTTTTAATTTTTGCTGTAACCCCATGTCTCAGACAAAACCAATAATTTAATTTTTTAAAAAGGAATTCAAGCTGCTTTCTGGATGTCATTTTAATGTTGCTCCCTTACAGCTCCCATTTCTGATGTTTTGAGTGCATGTGTATTGATTCTTTTAAAAAGGGGTGGTCGTGGGAAGTGCACCACAGAAGCCAGTTTTTGTTTGGTTGTGTTTTGTTATGTTTTTTAAATTAAATCTGTATTGTTGCTTCTGGTTTATGGCCTTGAAGAAAATGCCAGCCCCCACCCAAAATGCACCGCAGCCAAGTCGGCTAAAGGAGATGAGTGTTGGAGTCAGTAGGGGGCGCATTCTCTGCACTGGGTAAGGCTGCAGAGAGGGGGAAGGGCCCCAGATGTACAACCAGGATCTGCTTCACAGCGCCTTCTACAGACCATGGGAAAATGGGCCTAACACACTTAGTTACTCTTGTGAGCTGACATCAGTAGAGATGAGGATTAGTAAGTAAAGCGCAATAGTTTAAAGACATGTTCATCTTTTGGTTCTTTGGAAGGGTTTGTTTGTAACAATTGTTCAGTCACCAGCACCTGTATGTTACCTCTAATGGCTTCATCTTGCCCTATACCCAAAATAAGCAGTTTAAACTCTATTTGCATTTCTAGAGTCCTTCTCCAGATTATAGACTTCAAAGATGACTGGATATCTCTTTTTAAAGGTCAGCAAAATGGAGCAAGTAAGGAAGGTTGACAATGAAAGGAAGGGTTTGTGTAAACTCTCTTTACCTAAAGGGCTTTCTTATTAAGCTGTCAGAACTAAGGTAGCCTTTTCCTTCAAAGCAGTATGGATGTCATTTTAGTAAATAAATTTTATTATGAAAAGTGTTAATCGTAAGCTTCATTAACAATATAGCTTGAGAAATGTATTTCCTTCTTTGGTTTTTACTCCTCCACTTGTCATTAAGCAACTAAACAATTCTCTGAAGCAGTAAGAGGAAAATGCCAGATCCATAGGTGTGGGGAGTGTTCAGTGAGAAATCCAGTCCCCATCTTTACACCATGATGGGCATGCAGAACTTGTACTAAGCTAATTGGGTGGCCTAGAGGTAAAACTCCATTCTGCTACCATTTTGGAGATGTGGTTGAGTTTCTAGTCTTGTGCATTAGACTATGTTGTGAATTAATGTAGTGTGTTTATTTTGAAGATTGGGAACTAACAGCTAGAAAGACACAAATGTCTTCTACTTTCTTCCCCTATTTGCTACTGAAAATAGCCTCAGTTGCTAAAATTTCCTATCAGCCAAGCCACATTCCTCAAGGAGCCAGTTAGAGCTGGTTCCAAAGAGGTGCTTCTAGAAACTAGCAATAACTTGTGGATTTTTAAGTTAGCATTTTTAATAACTGATTGAGCATGTGTGCTGCTCTCTCCAGTCTGTGGTAATATAGAACACTCTTTAGAATTTAAACTGTTGTTTTGAGTCCATTTAAAATGTTGCTGGGTCAGCTCTTAAAAAATTTTTGACTGTCAACTTTACTCAGAATCCAAGATGTTTCACAAAACGTTCTTGCTGCAAAATACTGTGATTGGTTATTGATTCATTCTCACAGGTAAAGTTTTTGTTGTAAGTAACTTTTGGATGCACAGAGATAAATTTAGTTCAGGAGAGTGATGGATTTTTCTAGTGATACATAATTATATCTTAAAGTTATTAGTATTAAATGGTTGTTACCATGTAACATTTGGAGGATGAAAAGGAAGAGACAACCAAAGATATTCGGGTCTAACTTTATGTCCAAGGAATAGTGATGTTCACTGTCATGTGGAAATTTATTGCTGCTTAGAGGTAGCAGATTTTTATCCTGTGTCAAGTTGTTTAGCTACAGTTCCAATACTACTTAGTATTTGGCAAAAAGTTAAATTGAGAACTGTTTAAATTGGAGAACAACTTCTGAGACTAGAATGCTTGTGAATGTTGGTTGAGAAATGGGAATGTACTTTTGTTTGGCAAAGTAAATTATAAATAAGAAGTATTAATCAATATCTAATAATGAAAGGCATTCTCTTAGGAACTCTTGGACAGGTCTTGGAAAGCATCTGTTCTTCAATGTTTGTGTGCATGCACACAAATAAACACATATATACTAATGGTTTTAAGCATCCATGTTTGTACCTATATCTGTCACTTCCCATTATTAGATCTAGTGATGGTGGCAGAAAAGGAGAATGGGTAGCTTTCATTTACTGGAGGGGTCATTACTTTGAAATCAGTTCTTTTACTCTGATAGAGATGTACACGGTGAAGGAGATTAGACTGAATCTCTGCAGAACTCAAACCATACTTTGAAGGTTTGGATTTTTGTTTATTTTTTCTTTTTAATATTGGAGGGATAATGTATGATTTGCATTTTTTTTTCTTAAAACGTGTTGTGGGGAGAGAAGGGTGAAGTTAACTTAGGTTTTGCGCTAATTAAGATAAAAATAAGCCTTTATTCATGGTTACAGGTAACCAACAGAGAGAATTTATAACAAATTTCCTAGCAGAATTGGTTGGTAAATGAACCCTGATTTATGTCAGATTAATACAATTGTGCTTGTCATGGAAGAACACACCTCTGAAATTTAAGAATTGACAAGAAAATTATAATCAGAAAACCTATTTGATAACTAGAGTAGAAATATATAATGAAGATTTTACATTGAGTTACTGATTTCTCTTTAGCTACAGAGAATGGGATGACTTACAGATCTTGAAAATGGTTATTAAAATTTAATAAGCAGCATTTCCAAAATGCAGAGAAATCAGCAGTATGAGATTAAGACTAAGGAAATGCATACACTGGCTACAGATTTAATTGAAAAAAATAATTTCTAATAGGGAAAGTGGTAGTTGGTTTGGCTGATATAAAGAAGGAAGTGGAAATAAATGTTCAGGTCAGGTACTTTAATGCATTTTATTTTTAGAAAATCTACAGACAAATTATAGAAGTTGAAACAGGCTTTTGGAAGACTGTTATATATATATCAATTTTTTAGAGTCCTCCATTTGGAAAAATCTCATCTGAGTATTAGAATTCACATTTACATGGTGCTAAATCTTAACCCCAGAAATGAACAAATTGAGGCTCAACTCTGAACACTTCAAAATGTTAATTCTTAAGAAAGCTTGGAAATGAAAGTAATAGGTTAAAATTTTGTAAATTTTATTTTATTAGATTAGTATCCAATTTGTGGTTTATCCAGAGATGCCAAGGAGACAGTTATGCAATGAACTGTTAGCCTGGACTTTCAAAGCATTTTCTGTTTGAAGGAATGTCATAAAGTATATTATAGATTCCACTAGGTAAATTAACTTTAGTAATCTGGGTGTAACTTTTATTTACTTGCCTAAGGGGCATGTATATTAAGACAACCTGGTTCTTGAAAGTGAATGTTAGTTAAAAATTGGATTCACAACGTTCCTTTTTAATGTATGTCATATTGTTGTTTAGTCATTTCAGTCAAGTCTGACTCTTCATGACCTAGTTTGGGTGTTCTTGGCAAAGATACAGGAATGGATTGCCATTTCCTTACGTGACCCATTTTCCAGATGAGAAACTGAGGCAAACAGGGTTAAGTGACTTGCCCAGCGTCATACCACTAGTAAGTGTCTGAGGCCAGATTTGAACTCAGGAACATGAGGCTTCCTAACTACACACTTGGCTGGGCTAGCCTAGCTGCCCGTGTGTCATACTAGTGTCACATAAACGTGCAATATGATTGGTAAAAGGGGATGGGGATGGTAGATATGCTGTGGTTTATGGTGTTAAGTCTGGAACAAATGCCATATTTGCTGAAGTGAGTCATTGTCAGTTATACCATTTGTGTTGTCAGTTTGTAAACGCAGGATTTAAAATTAATTTGACTAAAAACTTGATGCTGATTGGTTAAATTTGTATTTTAAACATAGATGGCTGTTTCCTATGTATCTCTTAAGACTCTTCCTCGATTATTTCTTCATTCTTCAAGACATACATTTTAAGAAACTTTCTTCCACAGTTTATCCTTTAAATGACATAAGCTTTTTTCTAGATTTCCTCTGTACAGGATGGCCTCAATTCTTACTTTTAACTCCATGGGGGTCCTTTGACTGAGTTTATTAATTGGAAAGTAAAGTTATGGGGTTGCTTATACTCCCTCTCACTACTGACAGCACCTGTCCCCTGGTCTGGTTAAGCCATGGCTTCCTTCAATATGACTTTAATGAGTCAACCTGAGTGGGTTTTTGAAAACTCTTTTGTAGTGGCAAGAAAACCCCTGTCTTAAAATACGTGATTAACTAGGTGTTTTGGGTTTTTTTATTGGTTTTGCTCAAAGCTTTCAATATTGAAGACGCTTTTATTTGTCTTTATTTCTTTTCCAGGCTGTTATGAGAAATTCTCCCAATATCATTGATTCTTGGCTTAGTACAAAGCAGTAAAAGAAATCTGTCACTTATGAAGTCTTTCAAGGACTTGAGCATTGTTCCAAAAGTTGGAAAAGACAGGAAGTAGACAACTGGGTGTGGTAGAAAGAACACTGAATTTGCTTTGGAAACCTGGGTTCAAGTCTTGGTTATGCTACTTGATACAATTATTCTGTGACATTGGGCAGGTAACCTCTGGACCTTTTCCTCTTCCTTAAAATTGCGGGAGTTGGATTAAATTATTTCTGTGCTTCTTTCCACCTCTCAGCTTATGGTGCAATTTTATGCCTTGTGAGTAAAAAAAGGCTTTATTTGAACATAGACACTGTCAGACAGTTTAGTACCTGGGATTGAAAAGAACTAATATGAATACATAAAGATATAAGGAAATTTAAATTTTACACGTGAATGTAATTTAAAAGTCTTTCCGTAGTTTACTTTCTCAATAAAATAACATTATCAATGCCCTCTCAAAAATGCATTTACCATTGTGTTGAGTAACTCACCACATGGTTTATGTGTGTTTATATGGAACTGGCTAATGTGATTTATTTGGATGTCTTTAAGAAAGCAAAGCCCTCTTGCTGACCCTCATGGAATTATACAAAGTACAGCTCACTTTTTTTTGTTTGTTTGTTTTTAAAGGGGTGTGGGTGGGTGTGTATCCATATCCTCTCAAAGACTTTGATGTTTACATTCAAAGTAGGTAAAACAAGGCACAGCAAAGTTAAATGATATGCTTGAACTGACATACAAAGCAATTCCCACCTTTGTGTTTAAATCACAATTCTTTATAATGTTCTTATGAATTCTGATTGAAGAAGCCTCCAATGTGCTTCATAACTTACCAGTGATTCTTTGCCCTTGGATCGTCAGTTGTTGTTTTCCTGTAGCAAGGGTCATTGTACTCAGTGTGTTTAAGTATGGGGCCACTTAACAGCCCCAAAACATCAAAAAGTGACCTTGAAGGAAAGGGAAAATAGAACTCAGTAGTCCAGGCTTAGGGTTTAACATTCAAAAGTAGTTGCCCAGAGAAGTCTATAAAAATTAAAATAATTCTTGAATTAGTGTTTTTTAATTTTTTAAAGCAAGAATAGTATGGTGGAGGTGATAAGATTAAAAGAAATGTCAATGGCTTTGAAATATATAGATAGATATATATATATACATATATGCTACTAGTTTCACTAAAAAAATCCTCCCTAGATATTTAAAATTCCTCTCAGGAAACATTTAAATTGTTTAAGAAATAGTTTGGGGGGTTTTAGCAGAAAAAAAACAAGTTTATGGCTTAGGTTTCTGACCCAATATTTTTCCCAGAAATTTATCTAGTAGCTCCCGGTTCTATTCCTCCAGTGAGCAACGATTTACATTCTTTTTTTTTTCCTCTTGGATCCATTCAAAAAAAATCTAAAACAGCTGGACCTTCAAAAATGAGACAGATTTGGGGACCTTCATGCTATCAGACCTCACCCCTCTTAGTCCATTTCATATAGCTCACTACTCAGAGTGTTTGTGGTAGTATAGGGGGATAGTGTGTTAAATTGACAAGCTGGCATTCAGGTATTCTTCCTAAATTGAATTAGGGGCACAGTGAGTTTAGGTAGGAGAATCCTTGATAGTGGTAGATTTGGTCTGAACTTCAGTTGACTTTAGACAAAGTGAATTTTCTGGGTCAGTTCTGTTCTTTGTAAAAATAGGGGAAAGAATGAGGGTTGAGCCCTTGGATAACATACCTTGCTTATAAAGGGATGTTAAAAATAAATAACTCTGGCTGACTTATGCTCTAGAGATGTCTTTGAAAAAACTTGAGAAAGTTGTTTAAATTAAGTTTTTGAGCAAATAAGTCAGTTATTGATTCTATGTGAAATTTGTATGTGAATGGATACAAATGTTTATAGCTGAATTTCTTCACACATTCTTATAAATGATCTCATAAATGATCTCATTCTAATTTTCAAATCTCAGACTATATAGAAAGCTTTGCCAAGTGCAATATTCTTTATTGTCTACACAGTAGGTTTAAGTGCTGATGGTTGTGTCCATGGCACATCATTCCCTTGTCCACAGCTTAGTGATTTCCCTGAATTTTTACCTTTCAGTATTGACAATTCCACTTATTAAAAATAGTCAAGTAAGAAATCATCCCTTTCCTCAAATATCCATTAGTGCCTTGTAGCTTAATATGGCTAATTAGATGTGTTTCTGAAATTCTTTGTGACCAAGATAGTAGGCTACGCTTAAAAAAATAATTGTTGATAACTTAACAATCATAGGCATCAGCATTTATATTTAAATCCATGTGGCACCTTCAAAGTAAGGGTAGCCTGTATTTGAAATTCATGCAATTCAAATGGAAATTCTAGGATGTAAAGTTGGAATTGGACCTCAGAAGTATTCTAGAAAATACCCCGACTCCCATTTTACACGTGAGAAAACTGAAGCTTTAAAAGGTTGTATCTTGCCATGATTCACACAGAGGTGGTAAGTAACAACATCAGGCTTCAGATCCAGGTCCAGACTCCAAATCCATCCCTCTTTCCACTCTAATGCTTCTTCTACACTACAAATATTCCAAATGTATTTTATAAGTTTACAAATGTAACATACCACCATAGTAATTATTGTAGAGGACCATTGAGAATTTGAAACTGTGATTGTGCTAATTATATCTTGGATAGATTACATATGTGTTTAAAGTATTAATGTATAAAAACACATTCTGTGTCTGTATGAATGTATGTATGTTGAGTATGAAGAGTTGTTGCTGTGACAACCAGGACTTTCCTGCCTTTCAGGAATGGCAGCATTGCAGTATAATTTTATCCAGTATGTGGTTTGCAGACTTTTCAATAGGTAATTCGGTGCTAGGAAATAATTCATTGTTTTTATAGTGATTGTACCAATAACTGACTCCAAAGTAGAAGAAAATAAGTCTTAATTTCTTCTCTCTTTGCGAGTTTAAGTTAAGTTTTACTTACTAGTTTTTAGTGAGGAACTTTTATTGTTCTCTAAACAGGAGTGGTGTAGAAGTCAAAGCCAATTCCACACTGACCCTAACAATATTACTGAGGATTTGGATAAAAGGTTAATTAACAGCTTGGGCACTTTGTATCCATCCTGGTTCTTTGCATTTCTATTATTGTTAACCTTAATTCAGATTTATATCTCCTCTTAGATTATAACAACCTCCTAACTGGTCTCCCTTCCTCCAGATTCTCTCCTCTTAATCCATCCTTTATACAGCCATGAAATTAATCTTCCTAAAATACTGTTATTACTGTGTTGCTTCCCTTTACTAAAAAAAAAAAAAATCCATCGTTTTCCTGTTGCTTTCTTGAACTGAGTTCAAACATCCTGGCATTCAAGGCCCTCAAAATCTGACTTCAAACTACTTTTCCAGTTTTATCTCCCATTATTCCCCAACAAAAGGTATTATTGTCATCATTTATTGGAGATATTTATATACATACCTTATCATTCTTGATGGGAAAAACCTTGTATCTTACAACACTGTATCATGCAACTGGATGTTCACCTTGAAGCTTTAGGACCATACTGTGCTTGTACTAAATAGGCATTCCAATACTTGTAGAATGAATGAATGACTATAATGGCACTTCAGTTACTTTTTGTGATGGTAGTTTCCCCCAAAAGGTTTCTCCATTTGCAAAAGGAAAGTAAACTGAAGACAGAGGCAACTTGTTAAAATTATGTGTATCTTTAAGGTTACTCAGTTACCAGGATCTGTATTGATATCTGTTCTTACCCTCTGTTGCTGGCACCCTCTACCACAGTCATATTAATAGATCAAAAAAGTATTTAATCCTGGTAGAGTGGTTTTACTTTTCTTCATCTGGTTTTGGGGGCTGATTGTTGGGTTTTTTTAAATACCCATTTGGTATATTGAGAATCGCTTGAAAACAGTCATTAGATCAGTGGTATCAAACTCAAATAGAAAAAGATCTATGTAAGTCGAATATTGACATAGAAAACCACAAGTTAACATTATCTGTGTTCTGTTGTATTCTTTTTTTTTTTTTTAAGCAATCGGGGTTAAGTTGTTGTGTTCTTAATAAGTTTTTTTGATGACTTCTATTTCTTGCATCATCATATTTATTCCCAAGTACATTCTACTACATTTTTATTTATTTTGTTAAACGTTTCTCAGTTCCATTTTAATCTGGATCCTGCCTCTCCTGTGAAATTGACATCTGATTTAGATACAATATTCAGTTGAGAACAAAAAAAAACCCTAGACTATATATGCAGTCTTAGTTAGCTGATCACTGACAAACTTCCAGTGTGTCATACATATTTGGAGGTCTGTTCTTTTTCTTTATCAAAACTGACTCCTTTACCTATAATTTCAAGTGAATAAAAAACCAATTCTCTAAATTGACCTAATTAACAATGTAAATGTAATTTGGAATGACTTGAGCTAAATGTAAATTCTCATTTACTGTTGAAAATGCCAGTTCCCAGATTTCATTGACTACAGTTGTATTGGCTGTTTTATCTGAAGTAAAAGAATAAAAAAAATTGATAAATTCAGAGTGGAGGGTGTTGATTAGTAACTCTAATGCATAAGTTATAGGAAAGTGTGTATAATTTATATAAATTACAAAGTGTTTAAGCTAAAATGTCCACTTATAATCTGAGCATAATTTCGATTTTATTATATCTTTTCTAGCTAAACTGGTTTTTAAAAAACTATTTAAACCTAGAAGGGACCTTAAAGTTCTTTTCGTTTTACAGATGAAGAAGCTGAGATTAAAGAACTTTGGCAAGGTCACACAGGCTGTTGTAGAATAGATTTCTACTTGGGTACAAGTTAAGCTAGATAACTTTGATGTACCTCCCAGCTCTTGTAGTAATGTGAAATTTAGTTTCTTTTTCTTGGCTTGTGTTTGAAAACCCTTCAAACTAATACTGAACATTAATCAAAACAAAAATCAATTTCATGTAGTAAATTTTAGTGACCTTCCATTATAGACACTTAACAGGAAAGACTTTAAACAAAGAATCAGTATTATTTCTCAGTATTGTAAAGAGTTATATTTCCATTATCGTGTTATCTTGAAGTTACGGGGGGATTTCTTAAAACCCCTCTTTCTTTGTAGTTCTTCCCTTGTATAAATTAATTTGAAGCTATACAGGAAAGTTCTGTTTTGACATCTTAGAGCTAGATGCCTTAACATCTGGTTGACACCCATTATCTTACAAATGAAAAAACTAAGGTCCGTAGAAGCAAGATGACTTGCCTAAAGTCACACAGGGTAATAAGTGGAAAGATCAGGATTTGAACCCATATCCCCTGATATAAGTCCAGTATATTTTCTTTTGTACCATATTGCTTCTCTATTAAAGTACATAAATGTACTTCTAATGAAGATTGATCGAAGGGTCTGTGACTCCTATTATGATCTATTGCTCTCCTTCAGGTCCTTTTTACAGGATTTCAACTTGGCCCCATCCATACCAGCAAGGAAGCTGTGCTAAGCACTTTTAGAAGTTCCTGACAATTTTCACGCCGCCGGGGTACCATTAATACACTGGAGCAATTGCTTACTTAATGGTGTTCTAATGGTCTCAAAAACTTAAAGTAACTCAGTGCCTCATTTACATCAGTGGGACTGGTTCATTCACCTGTAAGATCTGGCTCTGTAATAAAGGGGTGCTAAGAAGAAAAGATCACCACTTAGCTTTTTTTTTTTAACACCAAATTGTGTTACTGCTATCAAAGTACAGGTACCTGAATTATTATTACCCTTTGTTGTTGCTTGGCTCAAATTGTATCAGTTTATGGTATCTTAGTAGACAGGAGTCCTTTATGTTTTGCTTCCAGGATAGAAATTAGATTTATCTATTGCTTAGTCCCACATCATAATCATACTCGGAATTTGGTGTTCTACTGATCCCAGTGTTCTACCTAGATTCAGTTACCTGATATGAAAGTTAAAAAAAAAATCAGTAATGTTGGGGGAATTTTTAGTAACTTAAATCCTGAATTATGACTAATTTTTTCAAAGAGTATAACTCGTACGTGAAGTATTTTAAGACACACATAACTCGAATTGAATGCAAGTAGTTGTAGAACCACCTAAATGTGGCTTTCAGTGCCCCTATTTTGATGATTTATTATTGAGCACTTAAAATATTTTTTAAAAATATACATCTGTACACTAGATGGTTGAGTTTTTTTTTTTTTCTTTCTCACTTATTTTGGTTAAAGTGTGAAATTTCATAGGTTTGCATTCTGGCTTATAGAAAGAGCCACTGTTTACATGATTAAACTTGCATGAGTTCATTATCTTCTCTTTGTTAGAGGAATGCTGTCATTTAAAATTTTGAGAATTGTATAGCCCTCTCCCTAATTTTATACCAGTGAGCTAACAGTTCTCTCCACATAGTATTCTCCCCAAAAAGGGATAAAGGGACAGCTAGGTGGTACAACGAATAGAGCACTGGCCCTGGAGTCAGGAGGACCTGAGCTCAAATTTGACCTCAGACACAGAACACTTAGTAGCTGTGTGACCTTGGGCAAGTCACTTAATCCCAATTGCCCTGCCTTCCCCCCTCCAAAAAGACAAAAAAATGGGCAGATGAAACACTCGAGTCAATTTTTTAAAAAAAGGTTCTGTTTAAAGTACTGCAGAGAATTAGGAGGTAAGAAGAGCCAATTGTCATTCAGGGTATACCTCTACTCCTGGTAAACCATCAGTTGCCCAAAGTTAAGAGTTCATTTGGAAAAATGTTGGAATTACCATTTGAACTGGACAGTGCAATTTCTATGAAATTAATTTGAGGTAGGCTCCCATCAGAATGATTACAAAGCAACCTAGATATTTCTGCTAGAATGCATTGGTTAGTACTAGTGCCATAATATTTGAGAGAAGACCTGAGTGATTGCTAGTCTCCCTTTAAAACAGTACGTGTGTGTGTAGTTTTGTGTTTGTAACTACCATACCAATCTAAGGATATAAGATTATACAAAATGTGTAGTTTCGTGTTTGTAACTACCATACCAATCTAAGGATATAAGATTATACAAAATCAATAGTAGCTAAAGGTCAGGGCCCTATTTGCATCAAACATGACCTTCCATGGCTACTCGCTTCAGCACTGGCATTAACTGTTGAAATCCAAAGTTCTTAAAGCTGAGTTCTTATTTCAGTTCCTTACCATAGTCTAGGTGGGATTCTCAGACATGTGAGATTTTACCCATCCTGGCTTTATGTGCCATGGTAGATAAAAGAACTTAGCTTGACCGGAATGGGTAGTATAAAGAACCCTGACTAGAAATTTAAAGACCTGAGTTAAGTAGTAGCACTATCAGTAACTACCTGTACAACATTAGAAGACTATCTACTTATCTGTGAAATGAGGTTGGACTAGATAATTTCCCAGGTCTCTTCTAGCTGCAAAGCTCAATGTCTCTCTAAATAGAATATAAATTCCTTGAGGGCAGGGACTGTTCCATTTTTATCTTTGTTTCTCCAGCATCTAACTTATAGTAGGTACTTAAGTATAGTTGATTGATTGATAAAAATGTATACTTATTTTCTCCATATGGTAAACTGAAGCCTTAAATTGTGGCGTGGATCCCTAAGATTGTGTCTCCTCTAAATGCACATTGGTTTCATAAATGTTTTCTACTGGTATCAAATGCTTGTACCCTTAATTTAAAGAAAATTTTCTGGATCTCATGATAGTTTATTATATCTACCACTAATGTTCATCACAATGAGTCTTGTTACTGCAACTGATTAGCTATTGATTTTCTTTTAACCCAAGTAAATATGATAATAGTAAAGTAACAAAAACAAAGTTCATGACCTTACTGTTGATTGAGGAGGGAATTAAACAGTTAAGTAACATGCGTGTTAGCTAAAAGTTACTCTGCTTTTGCCCAGCATTATGTCAATATACATATTTTTAATAATTGAATGTCTAAACTTAATTATAAAGAATTTAATAATTAATATTTTACTTGAAGAAGATAATTTTTTCTCTAAAATTAGAGATAGTTTTATAGTTGAAACTTTGTTAAATTTATTGGATTGTTAAAAGTAATCAAATTGGAAGAGTACTAAGTGATATTCCAGTAGTGCTAACCATATGGAAGAAAATGCCAAAAATTGATTTAATCTTTGTCTCTTTCCTGTTCAGTCTTTTTATTAGCAGGGTAATATATTAATGTATGACTAATCTTAAACTGTAATTGTAAATTATAGAAATTTAATCTCTTATTGCAGTTTTGATTGATGTACAGCCATGGATATATGCTATCTTTGGGCTTAAATAAGGTCTTTTTTTGAGTATTTCACAACTTAATTCTAAGTCGGTCCTGTGTGTTTCTGTGTTAAATGTTTAATAATACCCTTTATCAGTTCTAATAAGAGCTTAACTTTCTTAGTACTATACTGCTGTTCCCTTATGACTCTTAAGCATCATTGTCCTAGGACTAGAGGATAATGTAAGAAAAGTTGGCGGTATGGAGTGAGATGGAAAATGGCCCTTTTATTCTTTTAAAAGCTTCTGACATTTGAGAGAGCAGCTGCCCCAGCATATAGGAAAAGCTCATTCATGTTCATAGGTGTGTGTTTTGTTATATTGAGCAAGAATAATTAAGGATTGGTCCCAATTCAGATGTAATAACTTGCTGTAACTACTCAACCAAGAACTAGTAGGATATAGATTTTATATGGTATATTTTTAAATCCACAAACTTTTAAAAATAGATTTTATTCAGATTTATTGACTTAATAAAATTTTCTGAAGACAATGGATTCACAACCTGAGAAACTTAACTGAGAATTTCAGGCATGCAGATCAGATCAGTTCCTCAAAAGAATTAAAAGAAAAAGTAGAATCTTGGTTATTTGAGTGTAGGGACCTTTTTGTGGGGGGAGGGAGGTCCTTCATTTCTCCAGAACCTAGCACAGTGCTTTACATACATAGCAATCACTTAAATGTTTGTTGAATCAAATTGAAGTTATTTTTTAAATGTGCACCCCATCTTGAAAATTGTAAGCAGCTTGCGTTAATACATGTAAAGTATTGATTATCTGGCCATAGGACAGATAGAAAAATAACTAGAATAATATCAACAATAGCTAGTATTTATTTAGCACCTTATGGTTTGCATATCATTTCACATTTGTTAAGTTATTTGATCCTCATAACAACCTTGTGAAAAAGAACATTAAAACTATGTGAGGGTATTTTTCTCTAATGAGTTTCGATCATTAAGGAATCTTCAGTGTTTGCACCAAGATATTGGAAAACCTACAGACAGAATTTTATAGTTCTGTGTTAATGAGGTACTTTACTGAAGTTTTCATCCTATTCTTGAGAATCTTATTCCTAAAATGCCTTGTCCTTCTAGGAAAATTCTAAATATAACATAGCAACCTTTAGCTTAGGGGTATCATTGTAATTTATAGCAAGTTCCAAAATCTGAACGTTACTCAAGAAAGATGGTTTTATCCAGATAGTTTAGTAAACCATTCAAGGTCACAATCCTCAAAGTGGTATCATTCCTTTCAGCTTCCTTTAGGATTGTCAGCTCATAGAAATGTTCTAATGATGCCTCGAATGTTTGTTCCTGTGCTCTGGAGAATTGTGGAGTTTCAAGTACTTCAGATACAAGTTGAACTAGTGGGAGTTCCTTGTTTTCCTTCTTTCTTCCTTTTTTCTTTAACAGAAAAAAATTTAGAGGAAGAGTTAACTCTGTTTTCCATCAGTTTAGTTATTTGATCCTACTTTTTGCCACTAACACCAAAAATAGTCTCTTCAGTTCTTTAGGAGCAAGACAGTTAGGGATGCAATGAGCAAATGGGCATTATTGTTAGACTTTTCAGATGCAGAAGTTGTTTGTTCAGCTCAGAAGATGGTGTGCCATTTATCACCATTAGTTATTGCCCTCTTGACAGTCTTCTATTGGTTAGCTTTTAATCAACCAAAGTCAGGGTGTAGCTTTATTCTGATTGTATGAGTTTTTTTATGGACTTCCCAGAGAAACACAGGCAGGCATTTTTTTTTTAATAGAACTGCAACAATAAGGGAGCTTTTTAATTCCTTTAGATATGTATGTGCATGTACTGAGGTCTTCTGTTTCAGTAGACTTGTTTGTTGGAAATGTACATGATTAACTTCTTAGGCTAATACCTTAGTATTACTGGGAAGAAGAACTAAACAAATATTTATCTTGGTTTCCATTTTGATTTTTGCATGAAGTTTTTTGTGCTCTGGTACCGTGTTTCCCCGATAATAAGACCTATCCCGAAAATAAGCCCTCCCTTTACTGTGTAAGATTCCTCTAAAATAAGCCCTCCCCCGAAAATAAGCCCTATTGAGATTGCTGCTGTAGTGAAGGTGATCCCCTGCGCTACACGTTACATTATGGTACCCTCTGTATGCATCGCCCCCCCCCCGTGAAACGCACGCCACGCTCCAAGCTGCATCCAATCAGAGCTGCAGCAGTGAGCGCATCATCCTGTTCTTCCCCAGTGATTTGCTTATTGAATAAAGGTACATTTTTTTGTTCACATTTACCTGTTTATTAAAATTGCTGTCAATGTTCATTAAAATAAGCCCTCCCCTGAAAATAAGCCCTCTGGTGTTTTTCTGTCCAAAAAATTTAATAAGTGTCTTATTATCGGGGAAACACGGTATGATTTCAATATTCTGCTTCCTATATCTTCAGTCCTAGTTAAATGAGTAATAGAATTCAGGTCAGTGAAAATAAAATTCAAAATAAGCACCAATATTTTATATAGCCTTTTAAAATTTATACCTTGTGCCTAGGAATGCTGGAGCCATTTTCACTTATGAGAGTACAGAATATCAAAACTAAGTGCATTAAAAAATAGCTCAAGATTTTATATAGCAAAATGCCACTTTCAAGCTTCACTCTGAACAGGTTTGATCACTGTCTGAAAATTTTCTTTATGTTTAAGATTCTTGATACCTTTTTCAAATACAAATAAGGATCCTTAACTTTATTTTTTTTTTAAGGGGCTTCTGTGTATGGTAAAAACTAGAAAGAATGATAATAGTGAGGAACAAATAGATCTCTTTTTTTATTTTTCAAATGCTTTATTAACTTCTAATTTACATCACTCATTTCCGCCAGATTTTGAGTTAAAAATTTTCTCCCCGTTTTTCCCCTACCTACCACCCCAAAATAGCAATCCCACAGGATATCCCATTCTCCAATCTGCTGTGTCCCGTATCTTCTCTCATACTCCCTTCGACTTTTCCAGTAGGGCATGGTGGATCTCTATGCCCCAGTGCCTGTATATCTTATTTCCCAATTACATGTAAAATAGTATTAATAATACTATATATATATATAATTTTAAACAATTGATTTTAAAACTTTGAATTCCAGATTCATTTCCTTTTTCCTTTGTCACCCACCCTTACTGGGAAGATAAGCAGTTCACTGTAGGTTGTACATGTGTAGCTAATGCAAAACATTAACATAGTAGATATATTGTAAAAGACTGACTATATTTCCCTCCCTCCTATCTATCCCAACTCCCACTTGTTCTATTCTCTACGTGAGTTTTTTTTTTTTTAAGCAGTTGAGGTTAAGTAACTTGCTCAAGGTTACACGGCCAGTTATTTCTGGGTGTGGTGCTGAGTATCTGAGCCCAGATTTGATCCAGGTCATCTTGACACTGGAGCCGGTGCTCTTACTCACCGAGCCACCTGGCCGCCCCTTCTATTCTCTACTTTGATCCTGTCCCTTTTCAAAAGTGGGTGCTTCCAACTTCCCTCCCCTGCCCCCAGCCTGCCCTCCCTTCCATTATCCCCTTTCCCCCTACTCTCTTGTAGGGTGAGATACCCTGTTTAGTGTGTATGAACAAGTAGATCTTTATTTTCACTGAAACAATAATATATTTCTATAGTTCTCAACTTATATAGCACTTTTCTTCACCACCACTTCAGGAGGTTAGAAGTGTTGTTCTCCCCATTTTGCAACTGAACAAGTGTTAGAAATGAGGGCACTTGCCCAAGATCCTGTAGCTAATATATAATGAGTTAGAACTTAAACCCAGGTCTTCATCCACTGCTTTTCCAATTAAATTGGTCCTTGTCTAAATTAATTCTTGCTGGGTATTCAGTTTCTCTTTTTCATTAATCCCTAAAAATAGGGAAAGTAAGATGCTATTGGAATATAACACAATAGAACTGCTTTGCTGAAGGAATAATACAAATAGCAAAAGTACCTGATTCTGGTCAGGGACCTTCAAGTCTTTCATTGGGATGCTAAGCTGGTGTAGTTTGCTTGAGGGTGTGTAAGAATTTCCCTTCCTTTTCTAAGCCAAAACTGCCATTATCTTAGTTGTGATTAGTGTTGTTAGAATGACAGTTGGACATAACCTACTTCCTTTCTGTCTGTGATGAGATGGGGCAATTGGCAAAGTTATCTTTTCTTAAATGGTTGTAATTAGATTTGAAAGTTAATGTTATGTTAGCTTAAGTAAAGTTTTCACCTTGTTGCTGTATCCTTCTGTATTTCTAGGTGAAGATTAAGCAATAGCTGGAGGAGCTTCAGGGAAAGGAATGGTTAGGCTTTCTACTTCATAAAAATCAAAGTATTCCATTTCTGAAAGTAACTTGGTATACTGCAAGATGGATTAAAGCATTCTCAACTTGTATAAGTAGGTATTTGTTTACCCTCACAGAACCAACTCTTAGTAAGAAATTTCCTTTGTATTTGTAGGGATTTGGGTTCATCTTTGTTTTACCTGTAAATGATAAAAATGTTTGACATTTATTACTTTCTCAGAAAATTTGTGTCCTGAGTTTATAAATAAACGTTAATCAACTTCATCAAGACTAATTTTTAACCTTAGTCCTAAACAATTGGCGTGTTCCTAGTCTATAAAACTTGGAGGAGACAGGATCACTTCTTAAGCCTAAATTTCACATCAGTCTATTAAATTTGAACAATAATCATCATTTGGTTTATTAGATGCCCCTATTTTCAGAAAGGTTAGATGTATTTAAATTTAAATAAACCAGCTACATTTTTAAACTTTTTAACTTTTTCCCCCTTTACAAAACATCAAGTTTTTCAAAAAAGTGACAGTTTTATTTTGGATGATTTTATTGAGTCTAATTTGTATCAAGGTATAGTAATGTTGACTGGGATCCAAGTTCTTTTATATATAAAAAAGCTGATCTTAGTTTTGAAATGTTTTACTTTGTTATATTAGAATTAGGCAGCCCTAAGGGCACTGACAGTTTCTAAAGTACAGATGATGAAAAAATTCCATTCTCAGTGTTGCTGTAGAGAATTGTAACTGAGGAGGCTAAAAGGCCAAGATTTTACTCAAAGCTTCATGAGTATGTTCCATAAACTTTATTTCCCTCAGCTTTTAATAAATGATGAAATAAATTGAATCAATTCCAAAATGAAGCTTTCTCAAGAGTACAGGTTCTTCAAAAGCAGGTCAGAGCTATATCCCTATGCCTATTTCATTTCTAGCTCTAATAACAAAGTTCTGTTCTCATCATTCATGGTCACTGCTGTAGGAACTAGGTATAGCCAGGATTGTGGTTGTGTAATTCTCCTTTTATAAATATATTTGAATGCCAGAAAATTATTTTCTTTGTGGTATTGAAGTATTTACTTTGTATTAGGTCATGTTGCTGTGAGGCCTTTACATTAAAAAGCCTCTGGTGGGGCTGATAGGTATAATTTTGAAAACTTCCTGGAGTACACACATGCTTTGTGTTCAGAAGCAAAAGTGAAAGATTGAGCTCTCAAATACCCTGTTAGGATTCTATGCCAGGCTTGTGCAGCCTTTTTAAATACCATTTCTTCACTTAGTCATAGGATTTTAGAGTTGGAAGAGATGATAAGAGATCAACTAGATTCTAGTCTAATCCCATTGTTTTACAGATACACAAACAGATGCCCAGAAAGGCTAAGGGTCTCTTTATAGAGCACAACTCCGGGTCAGACCTAGATTTTCTGAATGCAAATCTAAAGCTGCTTCACTTCTAACAATTTACCTTGGAAAGAAGTCGCTTGGGTGTGAGGCTGCTTTGGTGGGAACATTTGGAGTAGGTAGAATGGGCTATCCAGTGTCCAGAGGAGGGGAGCACCCCACTTTCGTTATCTCTAAGTTCTTAACTACTTCAGAAATTGTTGGTTTCATTAGTATGGATATTGCAACCCTCCTTGCCTTAGTTAAATGAGTTGTTTTGACCAAAGGAATCAATCTCCAAATGGCCTCCCTTCTGGTGATGAGTCTCCTCATAATTAGCTACAGATTGTCAGGAGTCACAGGGAAGCCAAGTCCATCTTAGAATTATTTAGAATTGCTAGGGCTTGCTAGGGCTAATGCAGTGCCAGAATAGCTAAGGAACCTGAGGTAACTTCACTGCATAAACAGAACTTAAGTGAAAGCTTTCTTAAAGTCTAACTTTAAATTGCATATAATTCAGTCTACTTATAGGGGGTAGAGAAGTATGATTGGGGCCTTCCCTATTTCTCCTTAGACAAAACTCCCCCCCCCCATTTTGGAGGGGGGGAGGCTGGGCAGTTGGGGTTAAGTGACTTGCCCAATGTCACATGGCTAGTAAGTGGTAAGTGTCTGAGGCTGGATTTGAACTCAGGTCCTCCTGAGTCCAGAGCTGGTGCACCAGCTAGCTACCCCCTTAGACAAAACTTTGATTGTTTAATTGTGTTGCTTGTGTCGCTGCTTTTCATACTATAGGTTGTCAGCCTCCAATCTCTACTCAGGAAAATAATATTGGTTTTGACACAAGGAGCTAAGCACTGTAGTATGTCCCTGCTTTCTTCCTCCTTACGCTCTTGTCTTCTGTTTTAGTTGAATATTCTTTAGGGTTCATTAATATTTAGAAAACTATCAATTAGCAGACAATACAGAACATAAACACATTTCCAGTCATTTTACTATATTGTCAATAAACTAAGTGACATCAGTGACTGACTCCAAGGCAGTATAATCTTTGTACTTTACCAGGCAGGTCAGCAAGAAGCTAGAAATAATGGGTCCTGTGAGTTATGGCTGGAATCGCCACTAGTTATCCCTTATCAGTCTTTTTGACCGATTTTCACCAAAAGATTCAAATCCATCAGAGGAAGAGAAAGTATATTGCAGTAAGAGAAGCAGTGGAAACAGTAGGGATCCATTTGTGGAGGCTAATAATGCAGACTTTAACTTGGATGGTTCTAGATAATGAGTTGCATCTTTTTTCCCTGTGTACTTCATAATAGAAATGACACTTTTCTTCATCTTTAACTCAACCTAAAGGAGGACACTAAAGAGACAAGACTTTGTGGTTTGATGTATCAGTGCTTGCAAATACACAAATCTACACTGACCAGATAGCCCAAATACTAAAAGATCTTTATCAATTTTTCAGAATTCTGAGTTAATCGATTAAGTACCAGGCACTAGTTAATGTGGAAAGCTTTAAAAATATCTTCTTGAGCTAGGTAGACACTTAGGATTTTTGGTGTTGTTTACAGGAGAAAGTATATGAGCTGTTTTATAAAAGCTTCCTTGAATGTTACTCTTAGGTTGTCAGTTTCAGTTATCATACTCATTCCAGGAAAACTAAAAAGATGTAGATTGGAAATGTTTACTATTTCTCCATGAGGCAGAAAAAATCAGTACTGTCAGTCTTTCTTGAGCAAATTTCAGTTTCTGAGGTGAGTTGAAATTTACAAAGAATGGTCCAAAACCTAGTGGCTTGATTTGTCTGGGAAATTTTTTAATTGAGCAGAGATGAAAGATATAGTAGCTCTTTTTGCCCCCTTCATATTTCAGTTATGCTTTGATTATTGAGAAATTTTCTTTTTAATTAGCCCATTACACTTTCATATTTCCCAGTAATGTCCCATATGCAGGCCTCTCTGTAACTGCCAAGAAATCAAGCAAAGATTGAGGGGGTAAGGAGGAGACCATTTAATCTTAGGTTAATGTCAAAAGTTTAACAGATGAGTAAAATTTACCTTTACAGTGTTGGTTCTGAGCTCACATATAGTGACTACAGAAAACATTTGTTTGCAACACAAGTGACTTAGTCTTCTTTCCATAATTGACCTAATACTAAAGAAATTGTGTTAGCCAAGATGGCCCAATATATTATAACTTAATGGTTATTATGCATTATATATTATCTTTTTCAAATGGTGATTTAAATTATATTGTCTAACTTTAGTTTAATTTTCATGATATGGTCAAAAGAATTTTGAATCAGAGAACCTGGATTCAAATGTTGACTTTGACACCTCCCATGTGGGGCAAGTCATTTAACGGACTTGGGTCTCTTATTCCTCATTTTTAATGTAAAGGGTTTAGACTAGATGATCTCTGAGATATGTTTTAAAACACTAAATCTTATGATTGTTGTTTGGAGTTTTTCAGGCATTTTAAATCCAGGTGATTTGAGTCAACTTTCTGAATCTCCCATTTATTATTTTGTATTTGAATTACATTATGAAACAATTCAAACTTTTTACCAAAAAAAAGTTACATTACAGTGTTAGATGTATTGGCTACATTACACATTAAAGCATGGCTGGTGGTTTTAAGGTTTAAAAGAATACTTTTTAGGGAGGGTTATTGTGCTAGCATTTGGCATCATCTGCTTTGGTGCTAGGTTCTCCATATCCTAGCATGTCTCCTCTCTTCTCTCATCTCCCCTCTCTCTCCCCCTTTAAAGACAAAGCATTTTCTTCAGTTTTGTATAGCTTCCAAAAAGAGGTCTATTGGGGGAATACACAAACATGCAGTGGACTTCCTGGACAGCAAAAACTAATTTCCTTTGGTGTCTGCCACTGTCTAGTAAATAAGAGATAGGCCTCTCAAGAATTGTGCTATCCCTCAAAGAGTAATATCTCACTTCACTTAAAAGAGTTGGTCCTCTGGTTCTTGATTTTGAGTATTTCAGAGTTGGGTTTTTGTTCGTTTTCAGAATTAGCAGGTGAACTGAGATTTAGGAAGAATTGGATTTGTGATCACTACAGTTCAAATATGTCTGCTTCACTCAGTAAATTTTCATTTTCCCATGGTGATTAGACACTTTAAACTGTAATGAAAATTTGTTAAACTAGAAAGGTTGGGGATACTTGTTCTAATTCCCTGTTGAGAAGAAACTAGATGGAAAAATAAACCTACCTAGACCTACCTTTTTGTCAGGTTCTGTATAGGTAGTGTTCTTGATTCCATTATCAGGCATTGGGTACAGCAAGTGATGAAAATTGTATGCATTTTGACTAACTTTAAAAAAATTTTTCCCCAATAGAAACTATGTTCCAACTTCCTGTCAACAACCTTGGCAGTTTAAGAAAAGCCCGGAAAACTGTGAAAAAAATACTTAGTGACATTGGTTTGGAATACTGTAAAGAACATATAGAAGTAAGTATTACATATTGTGCCACCTTTTATTTTAAAATATAAGTGGTTGGAACAGTGATTTTGGCAGTTGCTAAGGCATTTAATTCTTTATTATTATTGATAACCTTTTTAAAAATAATTTTTTTTTTATTTTTCAATATAATCTCTCTCTCCTACCCACATTGATCCTTCTTTTGTAACAAAGAAAAGCAGGTAAGCAAAACTAACTGATAAAGCAACTAAATCTTATATATGAAGCATAGTAGTTCTCCTGCTCTACAAGAAGAATGTGTATCATCTTCTCTCAAACCAAGATTGTTTATTGCAGTTAAGTGTAATGCTGTAAACTTTTATAGGTTTTTGGTTTTTGGTTTTTCATTTTAAGCTTTGTAATCATTGTATATTGGTCTCTTGGTTTAGCAGAGCAAAGAAAGCATTGCTTCATACAAGTCATCTTTGTTTTTCTGACTTCATTTTTTATGGCAAATAAACTAATATTCTACCATTTGTTCGGCCATTCATTCCCCATTGATGAGCTCTTGCTTTGTTTCCAGTTTTTGCTACCACTATGGAGAATTCTATATATATTTTGTATATGCAAGATCTTTTTGACATAGATGTCCCAAAGATATAAGGGCAGTTCATTTTTATAAATGTTTTATGATGCTTTTTAAAATATTACAGTCATGGGGGCGGCTAGGTGGTGCAGTGAATAGAGCACCGGCCCTGGAGTCAGGAGGACCTGAGTTCAAGTCTAGCCTCAGACGCTTAACACAAAACTAGCCATGTGACCTTGGGCAAGTCACTTAACCCCAATTGCCTTACCTTCCCCCTCCAAAAAAGCAAAAAAATAAAATAAAATAAAATATTACAGTCACTTTCCAAAATCCATACTCCTACTACTACCTACATCCTTCTAACAAAGAAATATAGTTAATTAAATAAACAGATAAACATGTTGACCAAGCCTTGACAGTATGTACCTCATTGCAAACTCAAGTCCACTTAAAGGAGGGAGGTTTGTGACTGATCATTGGGAGCTGTCACTTGTAACATTTCCAAAGTGGTGGCTCCATGCTCCTGAGGGATTCATCATATTGGTGCCAGATTTAGTTCAGACACCCAATTGACTTAGTCCACTATAGCTTAGAACTCCCCAGGCTCAAGTGATTTACCAACCTCCACCTATCCAGAAGAAGTGTATACTACATCATGCTTGGCTCATCCATATTTTCTTATATCACAATATACCATAAACTTCTTTTTTGCCACAGTTTGTTCAGACCTTCCTTAATTGATAGGTGCCCACATTTCTTGTTTGGAGTTTTTACTGTTAAAAAGTACTACTATGAATACGTTAGTGTATCTGGGGCCTTTCTTTCCACCTTGACCTCCATAGGATTTTAGAAGTCACTGTCTTGACTAACTTCAGGTAACAAATGTTCCCAAAACTATTAGATGTGTATGGTTTAGAGGCATTATAATTTTATGTAAGTTGCCTCCTGCCCCTAAGAATTGAAACCAAACTTTTAACATTTGTTGGACCCTTCACCTAACACAGTAGTAGACAAGTCTTAACAGTTTTGTTATTTTAATGATGAGTTGGCAGTGAAGCGCCACTCTTTCAAAAACAACTTTTAAGAACATCAGAAGTGATAAAGTAGGTGGGGGGGGGGGCACAAGCATTTTTTTCCTGTAACCTATTAATAAATAACATGTAAATAATAGATACTGATGCTTCTCATGTATGCAGTTGTATGTTTATTATATTCCGTGTATGGAAATACATCCTCTAAATCTACAAAGTGCCAGACAGACCTCCTTGGGAGGAGGGGAGGTGGAGGTAGAAGGGGTAGAATATTCATAATCAATGGAATTGTCTCTGGAATCAATGTCAGTTCAGTGATTATGAATGCAAATATGTAACACTTATTACATATTGCTTTGTAGATTGTTTTTGTGGGTGTATGAACTTTATTCTGTTATACTTTAAACTCTAAGGAATTTTATCTTATGCCAAATTCTAACCTCTAGAAACCTTTGTATCCCTCCTGCAACATAAAACTTTTACCATAATAGACTCTTAAATGTTCGTTCAAAAATGAGTAAGATATATTTTATGTGATTTATAAGTACACACATGCACATACACACATATGTAGATGGAATTTTTGATCCAAGTACTTTGGAGTGACAGTCTTTAAGAATCCATTTTGATAATGTAGAGAAGAGCTGATCCTCTGTCAGCAAACTTCTGTAGACTAGGACTGTGTTGGTCAGTGTAGCAGTACTGATACTTCACATATACCCCTTTCATCAAAGAGTTAGCCAAATTTAGTTCAATAAAACACTCCTGTTTTTAAGAAAATGTGTATCTCTAAAGGAACACCCTTCTGCATATATTTTCAGTGAACAGCATTTCTATTTTCAGAAAGTTGGGAGAGCCTTTTATTTTATGGAACTAAAATTTGGCGTATAACCACATGAAGGAAAAATACTAAATTGTAAAACCTGAAGTATGATACAGAACTGACAGTTAAGAAAACTGTAATGAAAAATGCTTTATATTTATGCATTGATTATGACACAAGATTTCTGGCAATTTCCTTGCACTTTTGGAAAAGTCTGGTTGGAAAAAAGTATACCATCAGTTTGAGGAAAGGACAAACAAGTTGTGGTATACAGGTGTAAAGGAATATCACTGTGCCATAAGAAACAACAGATAACAAAAATTCAGAGAATATGGGAACACTTACATGCTGTACAGAGTGAAGTAAGCAGAACCAGGAAAAACAATAAACATACAATGACTACAGCATTGTAAAGAGAGAACAAAAAGATACAACAACATTGCAATTCTGACACCAAGCTTGGCCCCAGAGAAGAGTTGATAAAATGTACCTCCTTCCCCTTTTTGCAAAGGAGGGGGGACTGTGTTGAATATTGCATGTAGTATCAGCATAAGCTAATGCTTAGATTTGTACTGCAGAACTGCATTTTGCTTTTTCACAAAGGATTGATCACAGGTTAAGGTGGAGGAAACAGAGATTCAGAAATAAAGGTGACATAAAAAGAAATCAGAAAAAAAAATTTTTTTTAAAGAATGTTTTATGAGACTGTGTACCTTTTTGGAATTTCATAGAATGTTTTACCTGAGGCATACACAGTTTTTCCCCTGTGTTTGCTTCTTGAAAAACAAGGACATCTTGTGCCTCTCCCCCATTTCCTTTAATGAGTAGTTGGCCCCATATAAGGTTCTGGCCACTAGTAATACTACTGGTAATTGTTTCTTTACACTTTGTTTCTCTCTTGCAGGATTTTAAACAGTTTGAACCTAATGACTTTTATTTGAAAAACACTACATGGGAAGATGTAGGATTATGGGACCCTTCACTTACAAAAAACCAGGTAAAGTAAAACCATATTTCCTGTTTTCCAAGTCAGAGAGGAACATTGAATAGTTTTTGTCATCCTTCTCATCATTAGACAGATACAAACAGTGAAGAACAGAAAATGTTTATATATTTAATAAACTAAAATACAGTATTTGTGTTTCATTGATGGTTTTTACAGGAAAACCCCTATTGGTACAAAATATATAACCACTGTTTTAGTTGTAGTTTGGTATCCCTGTTTTTCTTTGAAATTTGAAAGGGGATCTTTGACTCTTCTCTGCCACATAAGCCTTTGTTTCTGTTACTCAGTGGCTCTCAACTTGTGTTAGCACATAGGGAAGCAGATGTCTAACTGAAATGACAGTAACAACATGGAGAGAGAATTTAAAGTGATAATTCCTTATTATTGAATTGCTGGTTATTTCAGAGCATAATTGGCAATAAACACTCAGCTCTCCTTCTTTGAGATACAGTAGTGTAGCTATCTGAATCTTTCATATTAATAATCCAGCCAAGAGTGGAAATTACCTAAGGATACTAAAATATAAAAGAATTCTAACATAATTTGGTATGTCTTCTACTGGGCATGATCATGATCTCAGTCATACATTTTGACATTAGAGGAAGGTTTGAGCTTTGACAGAGAAATAGGCTAATTACTTAATAGTATGTGCATTTCTGAAGGAAAGAAAATCTCCCCAAGCATTTGTTTTTGTTTTTGTTTTTATTCTCTTCAGAGGACTGGCTTGCTACACAAGTGTTAAGAATGAAAATACTAAAAGTTTGGCTCACTCTCTTGTTTAATTTCAATTCACTCTGAAGCACTGTTGTCTTTAACCCCGCTCTCAACACAGTTTGTGGGAAGTTTTTATTTAACGACTTAATTTGAATCAAGCAGCTGTCACTTCATTAGTTCTTTGGTAGGTGCTTCTACTTAGAAAGGAACAAAGATTTAAAGGAAAGCCAACTCTTCAAACTTTTTTTCCCTTAAATATGCAGCGAATCTTGACATAGTCCTTCCATCAAATAAAGAGGATAGTTGGGGTTTTCTTTTTGTTTTTGTTTAGGAAGATGTAGTTTTCTATGAATCATACTCCACAATGGCAGTCATAAAGGGCAATTCTTTATATCCTTCTGTAATTATCTAATTGTACCAAAATGCTTTGGGGATAGAATTGTGTTGTATAAGTAATCTGTAGCCCTACTACTTGGGTCACTAAATGAAGATATTGTTATTTTTTTCTTGTCACAACTAATTGTAAAGTTTTAACATTTGTTCTTATATTAACTTGCCTCTGGTTTGATTAAAACCAACAAAGTTCAGAAATGTGGATCTACTTCCATCCAAACTTAATGAAAGATGATGCTATAGCAATGAAAAAGTGATTAGTTTTAGTCTTACTGATTTAATGCCATGGAACACCAAATGGAGCTAGTTGAAAACTAATTGTAAATTTTGTTTTTTAACTTTCACATTCTGATTTAAGGAATATTTTCAGTTGCACTGAAAAAGTGTGAATATAAATAACTGAATACTTTAAAAATGCCACTGGGTGAAGTAAGCAGAACCAGGAAAACAGCATAAGCTCCTGTGGCTTAAGGATACTTTGAGTGCATAACATTGAACTTCCAGCATAAAAGAGAATTTTCCGTGACTTTATTGAAGTGATGGAGGAATAAGCTAGAAAATCCTTAGACTGTGTTCTTCTACATCCTTTTTGTTTCATAAATGTCATTTGGTCAAGCATTCCCATATCCTAATCTTTTGTTTTCTTTCTTTAAGGACTATCGGACAAAACCCTTTTGCTGTAGTGCTTGTCCATTTTCCTCAAAATTCTTTTCGGCCTACAAAAGTCACTTCCGGAATGTTCATAGTGAAGACTTTGAAAATAGGATTCTCCTTAATTGTCCCTACTGTACTTTCAATGCGGACAAAAAGACTTTGGAAACGCACATTAAAATATTTCATGCTCCAAATGCCAGTGCACCAAGTGGCAGCATCAGCACTTTTAAAGATAAAAACAAACATGATAGCCTTAAACCTAAGCAGGCTGACAGTGTAGAGCAAGCTGTTTATTACTGTAAGAAGTGCACTTACCGAGACCCTCTGTATGAAGTAGTTAGAAAGCACATTTACAGGGAACATTTTCAGCATGTTGCAGCACCTTACATAGCAAAGGCAGGTGAAAAGTCACTTAATGGTGCTGTCCCATTAAGTTCAAATACCCGAGAGGAGGGAAGTATTCACTGCAAACGATGCCTTTTTATGCCGAAATCCTATGAAGCTTTAGTACAACATGTCATTGAAGATCATGAACGTATAGGCTATCAGGTGACAGCAATGATAGGGCATACCAATGTAGTGGTTCCAAGATCTAAACCATTGATGTTAATTGCTCCAAAACCACAGGAGAAAAAGCCCATGGGACTCCCACAAAGAGTTGGTTCCCTTGCCTCTGGAAATGTCCGATCTCTTCCATCACAGCAGATAGTGAATCGACTCACTATACCAAAGCCTAATTTAAATTCCACAGGAGTCAATATGATGTCTAATGTCCATCTCCAACAGAATAATTATGGAGTCAAATCAGTAGCCCAGAGTTATGGTGTTGGTCAGTCAGTAAGACTAGGTTTAAGTGGTAATGCACCCGTTTCCATTCCTCAGCAGTCTCAGTCAATGAAACAGTTACTGCCGAGTGGGAATGGGAGATCTTATGGTCTTGGCTCAGAGCAGAGGTCACAGGCACCAGCAAGATACTCACTACAGTCTGCCAATTCATCTTCTCTTTCATCAAGCCAATTGAAGTCATCCTCTCTCTCTCAGTCGCAGTCAGCCTCTAGAGTATTAGGTCAGTCCAGTTCAAAACCTGCTGCTGCCGCTGCCGCTGCCGCTGCTACAGGCCCTTCCGCAGCAACCAATACTTCATCAACACAAAAGTGGAAAATTTGTACAATTTGTAATGAGCTATTCCCTGAAAATGTCTACAGTGTTCATTTTGAAAAGGAGCATAAGGCAGAGAAGGTGCCTGCAGTTGCTAACTACATAATGAAAATACACAATTTCACTAGTAAATGTCTATATTGTAATCGCTATTTGCCCACTGATACTTTGCTTAACCACATGTTAATCCATGGTCTCTCTTGTCCATATTGCCGTTCAACTTTTAATGATGTTGAAAAGATGGCTGCTCATATGCGAATGGTTCATGTTGATGAAGAAATGGGACCCAAAACTGATTCCACTTTAAGCTTTGATTTGACATTGCAACAGGGTAGTCACACTAACATACATCTACTTGTAACCACGTACAACCTGAGAGATGCCCCGGCTGAATCTGTAGCTTATCATGCCCAAAATAATCCCCCAGTTCCCCCAAAACCACAGCCAAAAGTTCAGGAAAAGGCAGATGTCCCTATAAAAAGCTCACCTCAAGCTGCAGTACCCTATAAAAAAGATGTAGGTAAAACACTTTGTCCTCTGTGCTTTTCAATCCTAAAAGGACCCATCTCTGATGCACTTGCACATCATTTACGGGAGAGGCACCAGGTTATTCAGACGGTTCATCCAGTTGAGAAAAAGCTCACCTACAAATGCATCCATTGCCTTGGTGTATACACTAGTAACATGACAGCCTCAACAATCACGCTGCATCTAGTTCACTGCAGAGGTGTTGGAAAGACCCAAAATGGCCAAGATAAAACAAATGCTCCCTCTCGGCTCAATCAGTCTCCAGGGCTGGCACCCGTAAAGCGTACTTATGAGAACATAGAATTTAATTTGCTGAAAAAGAGGAAGTTAGATGATGAGGTAGATACACCCTCCATCTTTGAAGAGAAACCTGAAGAGCCGGTTGTCTTAGCTTTAGACCCCAAGGGTCATGAAGATGATTCTTATGAAGCAAGAAAAACATTTCTTACAAAGTATTTCAACAAACAGCCCTATCCCACTAGAAGAGAAATTGAAAAATTGGCTGCCAGTTTATGGTTATGGAAGAGTGACATTGCTTCTCATTTCAGTAATAAAAGGAAGAAATGTGTCAGAGATTGTGAAAAGTACAAACCTGGTGTGTTACTGGGTTTTAATATGAAAGAACTAAACAAAGTTAAACATGAGATGGATTTTGATGCTGAGTGGCTATTTGAAAATCATGATGAAAAGAATTCTAGAGTCAATGCTAGTAAAACTGTTGACAAAAAATTAAACCTTGGGAAGGAAGATGACAGTTCCTCGGATGGTTTTGAAAATTTAGATGAAGAGTCCAATGGAAGTGGTAGTCCTTTTGGTGCAACTTTTGATGTTGAACATAAAATTCCTAATGATAGCATAGTTGAGAACCCAGAAGAAAGCATTACCAAAATAACTACTGGGGACACTTTAGAATCTGAAGATAAGACAGACCAAAAAGATGAGGAAGATTCAAAATATGGAGATATTCATTCTACAGAGGAACCAACAAAACTAATACATGATGCTTCTGATAGTGATGTTGATCAAGATGATCCTGTTGAATGGAAAGATGGTGCTTCTCCATGTGAAAGTGGGCCTGGTTCTCAACAGGTGTCTGACTTTGAAGACAATACATGTGAAATGAAACCTGGAGCATGGACTGATGAATCATCCCAGAGTGAAGATGCTGGAAGCAGTAAACCAGTTGCTGAAACAAAAGGTGCATCAGAAAGTGATGAAGAGCAGTTGAAATGGAAGAATAGTTCCTATGGAAAAGTAGAAGAATTTTGGTCCAAGGACCAGTCACAATGGAAAAATGCATCTGAAAATGAGGAGAGTTTGTCCAACCCACAGATGGAATGGCAGAATAGCACAATTGACAGTGAGGATGGAGAGCAATTTGATAATATGACTGATGGTGTTGCAGAACCAATACATAGCAGCTTAACTGGTGTAGAGCTGAGTAGCCAACAAGCATAAACTGCCCTATTTCCTAAGCGTTGGTGGTAGGCTGTATTCTGTAACTGTTGGATCTTTGCATTTCAGTATGACTGCTAAGCTTAATTCAACTGGTACTGCCTTTTGAGTGCTAGGTCAACTGACTTCAGTGGTTGATGTGTGGCCACTCCTATTCCAGTGGTTATTTGAGTATGCTGTTGGCTAATCTTGCTTTAGAATCTGCTGTGGCAAGCACAGTAACTTAATGTGAAAAACCAATATGCTGGTGGCTCCAGAATGCACATGAGGAAAAGCAGAGATTTATTTTATCTGCATTCTCAACATTTATTTCATTCTGTATATGTTCAGTTGTATGTCCTTTTAAACCATTACCTTTATTCACATGGTAGTATAGGTCCAACATATGAGCTACCAGTTCAATGTGTATAGTAGACTCTGGGGAAAATTGATTTTTTTTTTCATTTATTCATTCTGAATAGTTAAAATATGTATATTTGTACAGTCTTTTAGACCTATTCAAGTGACGCTTATGATATTGTTCTTGTGTACCCATCATAGATTTGTTTCTCTTTTTTAGTGTTGCCCTGCTGTGTAATAAACGCTGTATCTAGTTTATCTAGCAAAAGCTTGAACCTGCTATAGTATGAACTTTTGACAGACTTAGTTTTTGCACATAATCTTGTACAATCTCAAACCAGAGGCCAGCAACATTAAAAAAAAATTATATCTGGACTCTATTGTATTATAGAATTTTCTTGTTCTGAATATCCTCAAAATTACAGCCAACAAACTGGTATTTCAGATCCATTTTCTGAAATCTTTTAAGCTAAAATCACATGCAAGAAACAAGTTTGCAGCTAATTTTGACACCTTTTAGAACTGTATAAAAGTGTATTGTGTTGAGGCAGCAAACAAACTTGAGTGCTGCATTTTGGATATTTAGTTTTATCTTTAGTTATGCACCAACATGGTGTATTCATTTATACCATCTAATATATGACACACTGTTGTAGTATGTATAATTTTGTGATCTTTATTTCCCTTTGTATTCATTTTAAGCATCTAAATAAATTGCTGTATTGTGCTTAATGTAAACATTGGCTTTATTACACATAACAGTGCTTTGTACATTTGTACTTTGTGACATTGGAGGCCACAGAACCAAGTTACCCAAGCATATGTAACTACCAGCGCCTTGTAGAAAATCAAGGCCTGCCATTTGTGGAAGATGATATTGATGATCTTGCAGATTTACAGATTCCTGTTACAAATCCTTCTATTACTCTTTTATTGCTATGATGAAAATCCTTGGGTTTTTAAGTTCATCTTTTGTCAAGCAGCAAGGCGCTGCCTTTGTGTAAATGTCCCTAATAAAAAAGGGTTTGAACACAAGTTGGGAATAACTCAACTTGTAGACAGAATCCTAGTTCAGTGGTGTTCTGTCTTCCCTCAAGTGTATGTTTCCTTTCACTACAAAGGAGGAGCGGTGTTGTTAAGTGAATTTCATAACTTTGAGATGGCTAGAATTACAATTTTGGGTTGAAGCAGCAAGTAATAGTGGGAAGACATGCCCTGTTACAATTTCAGCCCCACAACTGACTTGGGATCTGAAATCAAGTAAATTCACCTCCCTGGGCAGCACTGTCCTCTCTCTAAATAAGGGAGAACCTAAAGGTCAATGTCCAAAAAAAATGTATCTCAATCTAAAAGTAGATATTTTATCTATTAAAATTTAGGGGAAAACAGTGTTTAAAGGATCCATAATTGTCAGTTTGGATACTTCCTCCCCCAATGCATATCATAACCCCTCTGTAATTTAGTGTTCAGCAGTAGCTGTAACCAAAAATTTTTGTCAATTTGGTGAGCCTCTTTTAACTTTAGCTCAGCTGGTTCTCAGGCATAGTCCATCACTTGATCTGCATAGGAAGCTATTCCAGCTCAGTGGGGCCTGCCAAAACTTGTCTTTTGCTGGCAGAGGTTTCAAGAAAGCAATGTGGACGCATCAGAATAGGAAGGGTTGAGGAGAAAACATGTTATACCAAAAAAAAGTGGATTACCTTCAGACAAGACTAGGTTCTGGAAATCTTCCCCAAAACCCCCAAAAAAGGAACTTTCTCCTAGAGTATACAAGTTGATTTGAGCAGGGAGAACATGAGCAATAGGGAAGATCAGGGAAAGCTTGACAGAGGAGCTGGCACCTGAGCTGAATTGAAGAAAGGAATTCTGAGAAGTGAAATGAAGAAGGAACCTAATTCTGGGTATAAGGTTTTTGCAAAATATACAGATTGTAGATAAAATGTGGAGTTCAGGTAATAGCTACTAATTCAGTTTGACTAGAAAGAGGAAGTAACATGAAATGAGACTAGAAATGTGGGTCTGGAGGCAGATTTTTGGAGTCCCAAAAACAGCCTAAGGAGTGTGCATTTTGACAATAAGTTTATACATGCTTTGTGTTAGCATTCCTACCTTTGATAAACTGAGATTTATGTTGCACTTCACCTTCTCACTTAATATATAGTGACTGGCCTTGTTTTTTAAATAAAAGGCATAGCATTCTGCCGCCCTTATAAATGGAGGAAATCTTCATAATTAAAGTTTCTACTTTAAGCTTTTTTTAAAAATATATATGGCAAAAAGATACTTCGTATTACTTTGTTCATTCAGCTTTTATTGCTGACCTTAATTTCAGTTTCTTGAGATGATTTCTAGTCTGAAACTTGACTCAGAGGTACTTGTTCCTGTACAACAATCCTGTTTTTTGCCCAAAATTTGATTAACTGAACCAACATTGTCATTTCTCCATTATTGATCACCGATGGTGTTTTTAGGAAAAGCTCTGGATAAGGAAGTGTAGAAAAAGAGGCATATGTGATTAGTCAGTTTTGTTTCTGTATTTTTTAGATCATAAGAGAGTGAAATAATTAAATTGTGTCAAATAGTTCAAATGCTGCCCATTGTGAAAGAAGGGGTTCCTGTGAACCCCTTCCTGTGAATCATTTTAAAGATTGAATTCTGAACCACTTGGATCTCTTAAAAAAAATCTCCCTATCTTATTTGATATATGAAAACCTCATTGTTGATGTCAGCACATACCAGTCTGTGTTCCCTCTACTCACTTTCTCCAGCTAAGAGTCAAAAATCACAAAATCTCGTCCACAGCTAACAGATTTTGATAGCAAAAATGCCTAGCAATTGTGAAACAGGGAAAGGGAATAGGTTTGGAGTCAAATGAGCTAGATTTGAATACTTCTGCCTATTAAATATGTAACCTTGAGCAAATCACCTGTCTTTGGGTTGGACAATCCTTTATGGAGGGACAAAATGTGGTGCAGAGTACGAGACTGACAATTGAGATGTTCTGGTCCTACTTCTGCAACTTTCTAGCTATATAAGCTACCACTTCTGTGGTAGGTTTTGTTTCTTCTCTGTAAAAAGAGAACATTATATTCTATCTCCCAGCGCTAAAAGTCTTTGACTTGGTTGACCTTTTTAATTCTTTACATATTATGGCCTTCATCAGTTTTTTTTTTCCTAATTATGTTCATCTAAGATGGCCTTAGCTTTCTGAATATAAAGCTTCTTAGATAAGAAAATTGGAGAGGGAAGGGGAAGTAAGCCTTAAGGAAAGAGTTTTGCAGTTGAACTGCAATATGTCCCTTTATTAATAGTCTTGTAATAAGTGAAGCAAAATAATTACCCTGAGCTTGTACTATCCCCTTTAAATTGGATCAACATTTTTCAATAACTGAAACATCAAACTGAAAACTTGCCTCCTAGAAATGAAAGTTTTTTTCCACATTATTTAGTAGGATTTACACTTAAAGTGATATAAACACTACACGCGCTGTCACTGAGTCTGTAGCAGAATGTGACAGCTGTGTATGTTGAACAGCCATCTGGGAGGCTAAGAATTAAAAGCAAATTCTGCCTCTGAGACTTTGCTATAAAGAGGAAAGGAAGGACGAGACAGCTGCGTGACTTGCCTGTTACCTCTTTTCAGCCTGTCCATAAAGCTGGTTCTGGGGAAAAAGGACTAGATTAGGTTAACCTAAAGACCCTCAACCCCCTGGAGGAGGAGCCAGTGGGCACAGCACTAGAGCCAACCTCTTCTACCTTAAACACTGAGCCATGAGGACTTTCTGGCTCCCTGTTAAAGACCTAACCATGGTGTAGTAGGAAGTGGATTAGAATGAAGTCTCTCCTGTGAGATTTAAGGCAAGTGTGATATAGTAGCTATCTTCCAAGTATTAGGTTTCATGGGGAGGGAGGTATTAGACTTACTCTACTTGGTCCCAGAGGGCAGAATGAGGAACAACTTCAGAGAAGCAGGTGTGGTGAAAGGAAATGTTATCCCTTCCACATCATGTTTTTCCTCATCACTATTTCAGTATATCTTGGGTCAGCATAAGAAATTAAATGGTAATTTTGGGGGAGTTTTGCAGAAGCTGTAGACAGCACACAAAGGCCAGCAGATGACAGAAAAAGTTTAGAAATACATGCATAAAATATATGTAGTATTGTATAGTATCAAATAAAATTTTATAATAACGTACTGTCAACATCCCATAAAAGAAAAAATTAGAATGGTAAAAAGGGAGGGCCAAAAAATTTTACATGGATTTTCCATGGGAAGTCATACCACTAGCCCCCACAATGTGGAAGGGATAACTATACTCCATAGCTATTAGAGTAAGTGTAGTGGGATCCTCCTCACTAAAGATCTTTACTGGAGAATGATCACAGAATGGCCATTAGGAGATATATTGTAACTGGTCAGGTTTGGGTACAGGTTGAAGTAGACAGTCTCAGAGGTCCTTTCCAATGCAGATTTTGTGATTCTTAAATTCCTTCCCCTTTCTGGCTCATTTTTCCTCATCTTTAAAATGCAGGAGTTGCACTACAGAATTTTTTTTAGATTTTTAAGTCCCTTTTGGTTCTAAATCACAGTCCAATGCGTGTGAAGGTGTGTTCTCTGATTCACCAATTTATTAAGTACTTTCTATGTATATGTAAGACTTTGTTGTTAGTGCCAAGGATACAAACATGAAACAATACCTTGCCCTCAGGAATCTTAAGATCTAATAGGAGATATAAGACACACATATGTGTTAAGGTAGAATGTGATAAATGAAAAGTCTAGACAAGGTGTAAGAAATATGAGGAAGGAAAGATCACTTTGATGGATTTTAGATTTAGAACTGAAAGGGTCCTTAGAGATTGTGGGAAGTATTGGCAACTAAGCTGGATCTTGAAGGATTTCGACAGGAAGAGATGGAATGAGTACACCATGAGCATGAAGGGATTACCGTGTAGTGCAGGGGTAGGGGAACCTGCTGCCTCAAGGCCACATGTGACCCTCTAGACCCATAAGTATGACCCTTCCAATAAATCCAAACTTCAGAGAAAAAATTCCAAAAGGATATGTTCTATAAAGTTCAGATTCATTCATAGGGCCACACCTGATGACCTAGATAGCCACATGTTGCCTCAAGGCAGCAGGTTCCCACCCCTGGGTGCAATGTGTTTTGAGTGTTCAGAATAGTCAAATCACTGAAAGATCCTGGAATCAGATGTGGGTGACGTTTAATGCCAGGCTAATAAACCGTATGGTTTATTCTTTTAGCAATGGAGAGTTAGGGAAAGTTTTTGAGTAGGGAGGACATGTTTATTAAATTAAAGCACTTGCTCTCAGTGATAAAGTAAGAATTCCTATTAAAACCAAAAAAAAAAAAATTCATTTACTGAGATGTTTCACAGTCAAGAATAATAGGCCAGATTTAGCCCATGGTTCTATAAATACAGATATAACCTCTGAGTAGTCTTAACTGATTACAGAATACAACATTCCCAAGTTAATACATTAGTGTCATTTAGGTTTTTTTTTTTTGCCTTTTGAAGGGCAATTGA
The DNA here is from genome assembly GCF_028583685.1 of Petaurus breviceps papuanus. Lineage (NCBI taxonomy): Eukaryota > Metazoa > Chordata > Mammalia > Diprotodontia > Petauridae > Petaurus > Petaurus breviceps. Next base: position 5,060,634 of record NW_027187360.1, on the reverse strand, counting down.
GGTTAAGTAACCTGCCTAAGGTTACACAGCTAGTTTTTCTGTGTGGGTGTTGTGTCTGAGGCCAGACCGGTCCTGATTTCGGGGCCGGCGCTTTACTCACTGCGCCACCTAGCCGCCCCATGTAGTTTACTCTTGCTGATATTATATATATATATATATATAATTGCTGTGTTCCCAAGCTGATCATTTTTTCTCAATGGAAGGGAACTCTGCTGTGTCAATCAGTCAACAAATATTAAGTGCCTGCTATACTCCAGCATTTAAGGCACTAGAGATACAAATACAAAGGAATCCCTACTTCCTAAGGGCTTAGAAAAAATTTTCCTTACCATGTAATAGAGCTAAAGTAGAAGGGAACTCAGGCCCTGAAGTCTAACCACTGAATCTTAGAGATGAGAAAACGGAGTCCCATGGAGGTCTAAGTGATACCCAAAGTCACATAGGTAGTAAACGGTGGAAGTTGAGTCCTTTGACTCCAGAGATAAGAGTTCTATCCCCTGTACTACATTGCCTCTTTTGAGAGCCTATGTTTATGAGCCTTTGACTCTTAACTCCCTTTACAGATAATGTGCTACAGTCTCTTTTCCTTATTGGACACATTTCTGGGGAAGGCTCAATAAAAGTCATCTAATGGGATGACCAACTCTCAGCAATCAATCTTGCCTTATTTTAATTTCTGGAGCGTTTTCCTGCCAAAAAGGATTCTTCTTAGTCCTCTTCAACATCTCACCTCTGACTGGGAATTATCTCCAGGCAATCAAAACAAATAGAACTTGTACTCCTAAATTGAAAAAGATAAAATATGACAAAACATTTATTCACTCCCTACTGTGTACAGAGCACTTTCTAGATGTTAGAAAGATACAAAGCTTAAATAAGACATAATCACCTGTCCTTTTATCCTGGTAACAAGCAGAGCTATGATACACAAATATTGCATAACAGGTTTAATGGGATGCAGAACAAAATGTTAGGTGAAGACTAAAAGAAAAGGTTCAAGGAAGTCTTTGGGGAGGAGATAGCATCTGATTTGGCTTGTGAAAGTGAAGAGAATAAAGTAACATACTACAGAAGTTTTGATATATATAATATTAGAGGTTAGGAATGGTGTAAGATTGAATATTTTTTGAGTCAAGAAATTGTGTGCCTTCCAAGGATATCCTAGAATATGTGTAGTAAGGTTAGATGAATGTTTCTTCTCAGAAACAGAATCGGGTCACTTGGTCAAGAGGGCTAAGAGGATGATCGTTTTCTATGAAAATTTTCACTTATCCATGACCACACTGTAGGAGTTTGCCTGAAGGAAAAATGAGGCTTTGATATTGTGAGGAAGTGAAGATCATCAGAGTAGCTGACAGCTCACAGCGCTCTACTTTACAGCCAAATGGAGCTATCAGCTATTCTCTCATCTCATTCTGCACTCTTCCCCCTCCATGTGTTCACATAGGCTATCCTTGATTTCTAGAATACCCTTTCCTCATCTTCACTTGGTGAAATCTTTTTCTTCCTTCAAGGACCAACTCACTTCCTCCAGGAAGCCTTTCCTAACCACCCTTCCCCTGACCCAGCCTAAAAGTGATCTCTTCCCTAAGGCAGAGCCTTCCCTTCAACATTCCTGAGTGCTGCCTGAACCAGAGTGAAATGTAATTAGGAAATATTTAACAAAATAAAAATACAATAGAATGTAGATAATGTTAATATGTGATTTTCTGAGTTAATATGTGGCAGGTACGATCCTTATGTAGGGTCTCATGCCCTTAGGTCATCTCCCGACTGCCCTGTTTCTGTATGACTTCAACATTACAGCCCTAGGGCATTTGGTTTGTCCTTTGTCTACTTTGTATATTTAATTATGTTTTTGCTGTTTGTTAGAATGGTATATGTAGTTTCAAGAGGCAAATTTAGGCTTTATATAAGGAAAAACTTCCTGACAATTAGACCAGCCCCGAAGTGAAATGAAGTGCATCAAGATTAGTGAGTTCCCCTTCATTAGAAGTCTTCCAGCAAAATCTGAATAATCATTTTTGAGATGTGTTGTTGAAGTGATTCTTTTTGGGTTGGACTAGATGATTACTGATAGCTTCTTGCATTACTGAAATTCTTTGATTCTGTTCTAGCATGAGGAACCCTCCACACATACCCCTCACCCCAGAAGAGCTATCCCAGTTTTGAGGCACTTTGTTAGTATAGCACCTACTCAAAACCATAGTTCACAAGCCTACAGTGATGTGTTTATTTTTACCAGCCAGCCAGATGACACATTAATTCAAACAAAAGATATTTAGTCAACTAGCATTTCAAATAAAATGTCCAAAAAAATCCCCTTCCAGGCCCATGTATATATGAGGTTAATTCTCCAAGTTGCCATACTACCAGTTGAAGATGGCATACACACACTAACATGTGACTAGAGAAAATACACAGAGGGAACACACAAAGGGCACACATGGGGCTAGGGATCATATTTAGAGGGCATATGTATAATGTGGCCAAGGCAACCCAAGCCTCCTAGAATTGTCAGTGTCCATTAGTGATTTCAACCTGGTCTCTCAAAGTGCCTCTCTGCTCCTTGCTGGGCATCCCATCTCTTCTAATTGCATTGTCTCTACCAAATGCCTTTACTAGATGCTATCTCTATGCTAGTCATATCTCTGACAGTTCTGCTTGTCTTAATGGATCAATGAACTGCTCTCTACTACCATTGACTTGGGGGGAGGGAGAGAGAGAGAGAGAGCAAGCACATGAGCCTGCCTTTATTATGCGTATCTAGCAGCCCTAAAACCTCATGGGTTCCCTTTTATTTACCTCTTCCCAGAACAGAAGTACTGTCAGTTTATATTGTGATTGTACTTGACTTCAGAGAGCAACTGGTAGAAATTGCAAAGGGATAGATTTAAGTTTAATGCAAGGAAAATTTTCCTGACAATTAAAGCTGTCTAAAAATGGAACAGACTACCTTAGGAAGTGATGGGCTCCCCCTCATTAGAAATATTGGCCACTTATCAGGTATATTCTAGAGTACTGGTGTCATACTCAAACAGAGAGGTCCATTAACCCATACATAAGAACCTCTGCAGGCACATACTGACTTGAACACACATTAACATTATCTGTGTTCTATGGTATATTTGTTTCATTAACTATTTCCCAATTACATTTCCATCTAGTTGGGCTGCACTTTAGAGTGATGCAGGGTGCACATGGCAGGGCACGTATTTGGCACCTCTGTTCTGGAAGGAATCCTTGTTCAAGTATGGATTAGATTGATGGCATCTGAGGTTCCTTCCAAGTGAGATTTTGCAATTATTCCTTCCAGCACAAAATTGTTGATTCTGTGATCCTGTACTAAAAAGAACAATGTACTCTGAATTTGAAGAACTGGTTTCAAATCTCTGCCCCCCCAAGCCACTACCTATGACCATGGACATTTAAGAATAGTGTCAGAACTTCAAACTATATCATAGAACTAATTATCAGAAACTGTTTGGTACTGATGAGAAATTAGAAAAGTAGATCAGTAGAACAGACTAGATAAATAAGGTTCAAAAACAATAAAATTCAACCTATTTTTGGATAAACCCAAATGCATAAATTAATCAGGGTGAAAACTGCCATTTTGACAAGTACTGCTTGAACTAGAAAGCTGTTTGGCAGAACTTGGGTTTAGACCAACATCTTATACCATATAGTACAATAGGGTCACACCATATGGACCTGTGAATGGGTACATCAATTCTGGAAAGCAATTTGGAATTAGTGCAAAGTGACTAAAATGTGCATACCTTTTAACTCATTAACTGTTAATGAATATAATCCACCAGAGATCAACAGGGGGGAAAGCCCCATATGAACCAAAATATAGCAGCCTTTTTCTTTCTGTGATAGCAAAAAAGCAGAAACAAAGTAGATTTCAATCAACTAGGGAATAGCTAAATGCAAATGAAACAACATCAACAATAAAATGCTCAAAACAATGCTGCATAATTATGTTGACTAAGTTTGGCCCCCAAAAGAAATAAAAGGTACCTCCCTTGCTCATTAGGATAAGTGGATAATATCATTTTTAAAATGGTTAGTTTCATGGAACTTTTTCCTCTTTTTTTTATTTTTATAAGGGGATACTTCTCTGAAAGATGATAGGGGGGTACAATGAGAAATGTAGATGATGTAAAAAAAATAATAAAAATTAATTTTTTTGAAGGGTAACACCATTTTTAAAAAAGGCCAATCAGGTACCATTCACAACTTTGACTAGAAGGAAATTTCTTAACAAAACAGAAGATTGTGTTGATCACAAGATAAATAATTCTGATTACATGAAATTAAAAAACTTTTACCTAAAAAAATCAATGCAGCTAAGAAGGAAAGTTGTCAAATGGAGAAAAAAATCTTGGCATTAAATATCCCTTATAAGGGTCTTAATATCCACAGTATGTAGGGAAGCAACACAGATATATAAACAAAAGTCATTCCCCAATAAATATTTGGTCATAGGATATGAATAAACAGTGCTCAAAAAAGTTGCAAGTTAATAACCAAGTGAAAGGTTACTTCATATCACTAAATAAGAAAATACAAATCAAAACAACTTTGAGGTTTCAGTTCACAATCAGGAAAGTTGACAAAAGATGGAAATAGTCCATGTTGGAGGAGTTACAGAAAGATAGAGGTGTGGAGAGAGAGCAACTTGAAAGTATGCTAAGAAAGTGACTAAAATGTCTTTACTCGGAATCCCACTGCTAGGTTTGCAAGGAGCTAGAGGATATTGGAGGATCCTCTAATGCAAACAAAGTCTATATACACCAAAATATTCATAGATTCATAGCAGCATTTTTCATGATAGCAAAGAACTGGAAATAAAGGGGGCAGCCAGGTAGCACAGCAAGTAAGTTCACTGACTCCAGTGTTGGGATGACCTGGGGATTGAATCCGGGCTCAGACACTTAGCACCCACCCAGAAACACCTGTCTGTGTAACCTTGAGCAAGTTACTTAACCCCAATTGCTTAGGGGCGGCCAGGTGGTTCAGTGAGTAAGAGCACTGGCTCCAGTGTCGGGATGACCTGGGGATCAAATCCGGGCTCAGATACTTAGCACCACACCCAGAAATAACTGGCCGTGTACCCTTAAGCAAGTTACTTAACCCCAATTGCTTAAAAAAAAAAGTGATGGTGAATGACAGAGGTAGCAAAGAACTAGAATTCCTGGGGAAAACTTTAGAACATAATATTAAAGTAGTGGTTTGTAGATACCTAGAAAGGGGATCGGTTACCACTGAGAGCCAGAATGATTTCATCCAGAAAAGGTCATAAGAAACTAAATTTAGTTTCTTTTTTGAGAAGTTAACTAGAATGATAGATGAGGGTAATGCTATAATTTCAGTTTGGTTACATATCAACAAAGCATTTGCTCATTTCTATATGTACAAGAAGGAGATGTGGACTAGACAATAATAGGAATAAAAGAAGGAAACAAGCATTTAGTAAACATCTGCTATGGGTCACTATGTACCAGATACTATGCTAAGTACAACCCTAGGAGGCAGGTTCTGTTATCTCCATTTTACTGTCAAGGAAACTGAGGCAGACAGTAATTGACTTACCAAGAGTCACACAACTAGTAAGTGTCTGAGGACCAATTTGAATTCAAGTCTACCTGACTCCAGGTCCAGCATTATCTACTGTGCCACCTAGCTGCCTCTGGAAGTTAATTAGGTCATTCATGTCTATGGCCCACCTACAAAGCATAAGGGTCATAAAAAAAAGCCAAAGATGGGAATGACTTAAAATCAAGGTCAACAAGCATTTATTAAGTAGTATGTGCCAGGCACATTGCTAAGTAAGCACTAGAAATACAAATCGAGCAGAGAGTCCCTTCCCTCAAGGAGCTTACATTCTAATGGGAGAAGACAACACATTAAAGGGAACTGAAAAGGGGGTTGAGGGTAGGGGAGAGGTGAAATGAAAGTATCCCATATGGAGTCTTGAAAGAGAAGATGTGGAGATGAGTCAGATCTGGAGAGGAATAAAGGCTTAGTTGGCCTAGCCTCTTCCTTAAAATGGAACTAGCCAGTCAGAGGTAGAGGCTACAAGGGTGAAGGGTACTTCCTGTGTGAAAAGTCGTCAGGATTGAATTTAAATGTGAAAAGTAGTCTGGGGTGTGGTGGGGAATGAGCTTCCAGGGCAAAGAGGTTTCTGTGGCATGGTAGAGAAAGTTCTGTAGAAATGAGTCAGAATTGTAAAGAGATTGGGGAAATGATGCCTTACTAGAAGAACTGTACATTCTCCCTCTTAGATTGTTTGGACAAGGGCTATGAGAAATGAGCAAGGTATGTGCTCTAGGGGAAATATACACAAACACACACATAACACACACACACACACACACCCCTTCACCACCCACACACACACTTTTTTGCCTTAAAAGGAGCAGAGATACAATTTAAATGAAACTACCTGCAGAGAACCAGGGATTAAAAAACAGAAATGGCAACCACCTGAACAAAGTCCTTTTTGCATTAGTCAGTCACCTTCCAAAGTACAGACCACCTTGACAGAAGACCAATAAAAGCATTCTAAGTTCCTGAGTCCCCCAATAGAGTGTATAGCCACCTGAGTGCATTTATGTTACTTACTTTATTCATTTATCACATTCTGATTATTTCATAAAATATGCTTTTGTAAGTGATTCAATGAAACACACAGCTAGTGATACAATAAAGAGGGAAGAGTTTTCTTAGTAGTATGGAACCTGAGTCAAGACTTGATTGAGTAATACAGGTCTGCAAATTCTAGACAAATGAGATAAGGCACTATCTCTCATGAAGGGGTGGAGCTAAAGGAAGAGAGACAGCTAGATCCATGAGAGCCAAAGAAAGCTTGGCAGTTACCCCAAGAGAACTCTGGTGTTGGGTGGTATTCATGACAGATGAAGTTAAGTGTTTCTTAACAATACCCCGTCTTTACTACCAAATAGAGTCAGCTCCTCTAGCAAGGATCCATTGCCCCAGCCTCCCTCTTCTAAATTGTCCTTTCCCACTAATTTTTTTAGTACCACCCAGCCCAAAGCTTAGTGAACCAGAAATAAGAATTTTAAATGATGCAAATAAACAGAGGATATCTCTAGTATCCTTAGAATCTGTTCTTGACCCTACACTATTAACATGTTTATCAATAACTTGGATGAAGATATACATGGCATACTTTATTATTTTTATTGTTTATTATTCTGAACTTGACAAACACCAATAAACATTTCCATATAGAAAGAACAGAAAAAGAAGATTGCCATTGAAACCATGAAACTTCATTATGTCCACCTTAGTTTTTAATTATATAATACATTTTCAATATCTTCTGCCTCTCATTGAGACCCGACTCCCTCCTGATGACACAGCTTCCCTCTCTCTGGCTACCCTTACCAGCACTTCCCTGCACCACCCCGAGACTCACGTGTCTTGGTAGAGGAATTGGAATACTCCTTGCTCCGAATTGCCACTTCCAGGTTCTACCATCTTCATTCAGTAGCCTCTTCTTTGAAGCTCACAAATCTACATCTACCACCCAATCAAAATCCTGAGAGCTATTGTCCATAGACCTCCGGGACACTCTCCTTCCTTTCTCAATGGGTTTAGAGCCTGGCTCATCTTTCTCTCCTCCCAAACTCATGCCTTCATGCTAGGGGACTTCAGCATACACATGACACTCAAACCTCCCAGATACTCAGTTTACTCATTCCCTATGACCTGTTCCTCCACCTTACATCAGCTACACACAAAGATGTTCATACCCTTGATCTTGCTATAAGCTATAAATGCACTATCTCCATGTTTATGAACTCTGAAATTACTTTATCTAATCGCAGGCTGTTGGCTTTCCACCTCTCCCTCTACCTTCCAGTGTCAAATCTTGCTCTTCATCCACATGGTGACCTCCAATCCCTCAGTTCTCTCTCAAGCCATCATCCTTATGTTAGCCATACTGTGTTTTCCCCACTTTGACCCCTTGGTAAAACAGCTCAACTCAACACTGTCTTCTTCTCTTGAGTCCCTTGCCCCTTTATCATATTGTTGAACTGTGCCTTACCAAGCCTCAGCCTTGGATCACTTCCACCATTCTCTGCCATTACTCCTAGATGTGTACTATTGAACAAAGTTCGAGAAAAATGTGCAATTGTACTGACTAGGTCCACTATAAATTTATGTTATGTAACACCAACTATACCCTCACTGCTGCTAAGAAATCCTTTTACACCTCCCTAATTAACACCCACTCACCACGGAAGCCCTTCTAAACCTTTTCATCAGTCTTCAAACCTCCCATAGCTTCTCTACCCCCTACTCTTTCAAATGAAAATCCTGCCTCACATTTTGCCAAATTCAGGTTATTTACTGGTAGTGCCTCTTTTCTTTTCCTCCTTATCTCTTATTACCCAATGCCTGAGTACACAGGTAATATAAGTGTAATCCCATTCCATCTATTCTCCTCCAGCTCATTACTTGTTCTTTCATTCCTCTTTCTCCCTTATTTTCAATTCCTCCTTGTCTTCTTTTTACTTCCTTACTGCCTACAAATATTCCTATCTCTCCCCCATCCTCAAAGTAAAACAAACCAAAAAACCCTTTTAATCCATTGATCCCTACTAGTTATGGTCGAACTTCCTGTTGTAGCTAAACCCCTTGAGAAGGATATCTGTTAATCAGTGCCTCCATTTCCCCTCCTTTTGCTCTCCTCTTAACTCTCCACAGTATAGCTTCTGACTTCATCATTCAACTGAGACTGCTGCATCCAAAGTTACCCATGATCTCTTAACTGCTAAATCCAATGACCTTTTCTCCATCCACATCCTTCTATACTTCTTCAGCCTATGACACTGTCACAGTCACCCTCTTCTCCTTGATTCTTTCCTTGGGCTTTAGGGACACTATCTGTATAACCAGTCCTCTGTCTCCTTTGCTGGATCTTCATCCAGTTCATATCCACTAACCTTGGGTGTCCCATAGGGCTCTACTCTGGGCCTTCTTCTCTTCTCCCTCCATAGTATTGCACTTGGTGACCTAGTTAGCTCCCATGGATTTAATTATCATCTCTATCCTAATGATTTTCAAATTTACTTATCCACTAACCCAGTGGTGGGGAACCTGCAGGCTTGAGGCTGCATGTGACCTTCTAGGCCCTTAAGTGTGGCCCTTTGACCAAATCCAAACTTCACAGAACAGATCCTCTTAACAAAAAAATTTGTTCTGTAAAACTTGGACTCAGTCAAAAGGCCAAACCCAAGGACCTAGAAGGCCACATGTGGCCTCGAGGCTGCAGGTTCCCCACCCCTGCCCTAACTTCTCAACTGACCTCCAGGTCTTGCATCTACTCCACATAGCAAACTGGATGTTCCATTGATATCTTAAACTTAACATGTCTGAAATGGAACTCATTATCTTTTCCCAAACCCTCCCCTTTCCAAACTTCCCTATTACTATTGAAGGTACAACCATTCTCCTAAGCTGGCAACCTAGGTGTCATCCTCAACTCCTCACTCTCTAACCCCATCCTCACCCCCACATTGATGTCATCTTTGTAATATCTCTGCAATACTCCCCCTCCTCTTTGATGTTGCCACTGCCCTAGTATAGACTCTCATTACCTCAAACTTGGACTATTGCAGTGCTTGCCGGTTGGTCTGCCTGCCATAAGTTTCTCCCCACTCTGGTCCACCCTCCATTCACCCACCAAAATGATTTTTTTTTAATGGATTGGAGAGGATGGAAGGTGGAAATCTAGCAAAATCAACCTTAAAATTCTGGTTAAAGTGGGTGGAGGGTAAATAGTAAAGAACTCTCTGATCCTCCATTTAAGAACACGCAGAGCAGTCATTTATTTCTCACCCAACTGTATTCATCTAGACTTTAAATATCCCCCCCCACCCTTCAGCTAATTTTTATGCGCTGTTTTCCCCACCCCACATCAGATTAAAAGCTCCTTGAGGGCAAGGAATGTCTTTGCTTTTCTGTGTATCCCCAGTGCTAAGCACAGTACCTGGCACATAGTCAGGAAACAATAACCTGTCCTTCTCCTACCTTTCCAGTCTTATATCCCTTTCCAGTGTTCTTAAACCTTACCCAGACACTCCTTTCCTGCCCCCTCCTCCTCTTTCCCCCTGCCCCCACCATGTAATCTTTGATCTAGTAACACTGGCCTTCATAATGTATCTCAAACAAGACACTCCATCTCCTAGCTCTGGAAATTTTCACTGGCTGTCTTCTGTGCTTGGAATGGTTTCCCTCCTCACCTCTACTTCCTGGTGCCCCTGGCTTCCTTCAAGTTATAGGTGAAACCCTACCTTCTACAGGAAGTCTTTCCCAATCGCTTTCAATTCTAATGCTTCTCCTCCATTGATTATTTCCTATTTATCTTATATACAGTTTGTACATAATTGCTTGCATGTCGTCTCCCCCATTAGACTGTGAGTTCCTTAACAGCTGTCTTTCACTTTTATTTGTATCCCCAGCACTTAGAACAGTATATGCTAGATAGACAGATAAATATAGATATAGATATGCACACATACATATTTAAGTGTATATATTGTGTATGTATGGCATATAATTAAGTGCTTAATAAATGTTCATTGACTGAGTCCTTTTCAAAATAAGTTTTTTTTATCAAATTGTCCCTCTCAATCCCCCCCACATTGAACAAATTAAAAAGAAAGCCCTCAGTACAAATGTGCATAGTCCAACAAAATAAGTTCCCACATTGCTTATGTCTGAAAGTGTGTCTATTTTGTCATTTTAAGTTGATTGAGAGAGCCAGATCAGTGGAATGTTTTATCTTCATTCTTTTGGACTTATGGTTTAATCATTGAGTTGATTTGAATTTTAAGATTTTTCAAAGTTGTTTTTCTCTGCAATATTATGATTTTGTGAAATTGTTCTACTTCTGTTCACTTAGCTCTGCATCAGTTCATAAAGATCTTCCCATTGTCCTTCCAGAAGTTACCTGGGGTTGAGATTGAGGCTGGTGAAATGTGAACTGCCCAGTGTAGGAAGAGCCTAAAATGGTTTTGAGATTTGGCCCCAGGGAAAATACATTCAAGGGGAAAAGTGTCAGAAAGTAGTGAATGATAGGAGTGTAATGGGAATGCAAATTTGGAAGATCTTCCCTGCCCCTAGGCTAAAGTGCACCTGAAGCCTGAGGTGGGAGGCTTGTTTTTCAGTAGATACTTCTTGATTGGCCAGTAAGTCAATAAGGTTGTTACATTCTCTGAGCCAGGAGAAGGCTATATAAGCCCTGATGTGTAGCTTTGTTTTGGGGGCTCACTTTGAGAAGTGTTCTGTGATTTGATCTGAATTCTGGGAAGCCGTTGTCCAGAGCCCCCCTGGCTTTGAAAAACCCAGATGTGGAAACCCAGATGTTGACTGGGTATGGATGTAATGGTTGGACAGTTTGGAAATCTGTCTACTTGATCTGTTTCTGTCTTGATAATTCTGCCTGTATACTTTGAAGTTTGGGGTGCTGACCTTTTTCCCCTGAACAAGGTAAACGATATATGTCTGACTGATTAAAGTAAGCTTGTTAACCGATTTTGAGTTGCTTTCCTTTATCAAAGCAGATCCAAGAACCTGTGGTGGCAGCGACCCTGAGGGCTTGGGGTGCTTGCTGCTACAAAATGGCATCACGAACAGGATCTGCAGAGTAAAAGGAAAGTATGGGGGCTGGGATAATTGTTTGTTTCCCAGTTGTGGTAGCTGTGACTCTGTGGAGCTGTGGAACAGGAGAGAAGAATGGCCTGCATGCTGACTTCGCTGAGCTGAGAGCAGGAATGGTGAACTGCCTGCATCAGGACCTGGGCAGAAGCCAGGAGCGGCTGCCACCTGCGGGAGGAGAAGGAACCTAGGAGTTCGGAATTCAGCCACAGGAAAAGATAAGAACTGAGCAGCAAAGCAGGGGCACTGAGTGTGTTTCCTGGCTGCATCCCACAGTTTGGGACCCAGGGGGAGGATGGACTTGTGACTATGGTGGGTGGGATGAAGTGCCTTGGACCCCCAAGGACCCCACCTTGTTGGTTTTGTTGCCCAGCCCCCTCTCTGTACTTGGAAGCAGAGGCTGGAGCTGTGTGAGGGGAAGGACACCTCACCCCCCCACCACAAGAGAACTTTATTTGGACTCTTGTTTTGAATTGAAGTGATAATGCTATGTACTTTGTGTTTGTTTAAGGCCCAGTGGCCACTTTGGTAACTTTAGTTCTGTACCTTGAAAATGTGACCTAAGAGATGTTTAGTGCTAATTCAAAAGTAAATTGTCTATGCTATGGGCATGAAAGATCTTGGGGCTGAATGTAATGGGAATGCAAATTTGGAAGATCTTCCCTGCCCCTAGGCTAAAGTGCACCTGAAGCCTGAGGTGGGAGGCTTGTTTTTCAGTAGATACTTCTTGATTGGCCAGTGAGTCAATAAGGTTGTTACATTCTCTGAGCCAGGAGAAGGCTATATAAGCCCTGATGTATAGCTTTGTTTTGGGGCTCACTTTGAGAAGTGTTCTGTGATTTGATCTGGATTCTGGGAAGCCGTTGTCCAGAGCCCCCGTCTTTGAAACCCAGATGTTGTTTGGTTGTAATGGATGTAATGGTTGGACAGTTTGGAAATCTGTCTACTTAATCTGTTTCTGTCTTGATAATTCCGCCTGTATACTTTGAAGTTCGGGGTGCTGACCTTTTTCCCCTGAACAAGGTAAACGATATATGTCTGACTGATTAAAGTAAGTGTGTTAACCCATTTTGAGTTGCTTTCCTTTATCAAAGCAGATCCAAGAACCTGTGGTGGCAGTGACCCTGAGGGCTTGGGGTGCTTGCTGCTACAAGGAGACTAAAAGAAAAACAAGAGTGACATTATCAAAGATTGCAGCAGGAAGAAAACTCATTTAAAGATCCTGAACATAAATAAATAGGCCAACAAGGAAAATATTGATAACAGAAAGGAATATGGCTTCCAGAGCAGTTTTTTTTAAGTCCAAACATCTATGAATAAATATTACAAGACAAAGGAAAATTAATCAATATGTAATAAGGCAGCATACCCTGTGGCTTCCCTAGAAAGCTTGTCACCACAGCAGGATATTCCTGAAAGATTTAAAAGAAATAAGAATTTTGGAAGTAGATTTTGTGGTTTGTACAGCAGAAATAATTGATGATAGAAAAACTTGTATCTACAATGGCAGTTCTCACCAAAGAAACAAAAGAGTGACTGGAAATGCAAATACAGAGAAGTGAAGGATAATCAGGAAGAAGAGAAACAAAAAAACAATAACATTAAAAGAAAACACAATCTATATACAATCAAAATATATTGATGCAAAGACAGGTTGAAATGAGACAACTTTAGGATTATAGGTCTCCCAGAAGAAAATGACAAATAAACAAAATGAATGCCATAATGCATGAAATAAAATAAGAAAATTGTCCAGAACTACTGAACCTAGTGAGGAGGGGGGGAAAGAAGTGCCAATCAAAAAACCTCCAAATCACTTCAAAAAAAAAAAAAAAACCTGTACTGCAAACTCCAAATACATAGTGGTTAATTGAATAATTCCACTGCTGAACAACAATTTCTAAGAACAACCAGGAGAATGACCTTCAAACACAAGGAGAAGAAATTCAAATAACATAAACCTTTTTGCACCCACCAGAATCTCCAGGAGGGAATGAAATAATGTGTTCTGAAGAGCAAAGGAGCTCAAAATGCAATCCTACAGATATCAGGAAAAAAAAAATAAAAAGAATCATTTAAAATATTCCTAAAAAGATATCCAGACCTGAAGAAATTATTTGCTTTTCAAATACCCAGACCCAACTATATAAGAAAAATGAACAAATACAGCAGCAAAGGATGGCAACAACAGAAAGACCTTTAAGAGATTTCATTTTAAATGCACACAAGGAGACAAAGGTGAAAGAAAGCAAAAGTAAAATAGAAGTTATGGTTGAAAAACAGGTCTGAAACATTATAGACTAAACCTCGCAAACCCCTATCTACAAGTGAATCAATTTGTTGTTCTTGTGGGATTAAAATAAAGAATAGGGGAATGCTTAAAAGAGAGGAAGAAAGGAAGAAAATAGATGGGAATATATGTTTTATCCTAATCAAGTCAGAGACCAAGAATGAAGGCACAATAAGTCTTATAAGCTCTCCAAAGGAAGAGAACCTACAGGAGAATGGGTGAGGAAGCAAAGGGGGGGATTAAAAAAAAGAGGAAAGAAAAGGAGCAACCTTGTTTTAGTTCTGGGAGGGGTTACTTCTGATTAATGCTCCCATGGGAGAAGAGAGATGTTCTATTATTTTTATTTTTTTTTAAAGCAGTTGGGGTTAAGTAACTTGTTCAAGGTTACACAGCCAGTTATTTTGTGTGGGTGCTAAGTATCTGAGGCCAGAACTGATCCCGGGTCTCCCAACTCCTGGGCCAGTGCTCTTACTCACTGCGCCACCTGGCCACCCCAAGATGTTCTATTATAAAAGGGGATGGAAACCTTACAATGGGTATAATCTAAGAATTGGTTCTTTGAAAAAACATTCATCTTTCCTTAGAATAAGGGGAATCAGAGTTCCCTGGGACAACTGCCATTCAGAAGAGTGGGAGGAAATGGACCCAGTAAGGAAATGTCAAGGCAAATAGTACAAAAAGAGAATGACCATAGGGGTGACCAGGTGGTGTAGTGAGTAAGAGTGCCGGCCCCAGCATCGGGAGACCCGGGATCAGTTCCAGCCTCAGATACTTGGCACCCACACAAAAATAACTGGCCATGTAACCTTGAACAAGTTACTTAACCCTGATTGCTTTAAAAAAAAAATTACCATGGGGAGGGCAAATGTTAATAAAGAACTTTACAATCAGGTTCATGGGGAAAATCTTACTGTGAAACAATATCCTCTATATCATTTGCAGAAATTGAAATTTCTGAGAGGGAAGCACAGCAGAAAAAAAGGGACAAGATCTATAAAGGAGTAACATAAAAACAAGCTCCTTAGAAGCTTTAATTCTAAGATGAGTATCGAGACTGAGAATAACAAAATAAGTATAAAGTCCATAAATTAAAGAACAAAAGACTAGAATAGACAGGGAAGATAAATAATGAAAAGAATGAAGAAATCATTTTTAGAAAAAGGTACAGGAAATGAAGTTTTAAAAATAAAACAACTGGAAGGGGAGAGGAAGGCGTAATTTACTTTACTTAACTGAGGGAAAAAAAAGAGAAGTAAATAACCAGATGAAAGCAAGAAAGACAAAGGAATTAATAAGTTAAGCAAACTCCAAAATTGGGAAAAGGAGTAATAAATGGGGGAAAGAAGACATGAAAGTGAGGGGAAGAGAGTTGATGAGACTAGAGTTGCCTTAAAATAGAGTAAACTAAAATAACCGAGAAGACATAGTACTGTGTTTACAGAGAAAAAGGGGAAAATCTTAATTTGGGGGAGGGAGGGAATTTAGGGACAAATGGGGGAAAATACAAGCTGAACTTTCATAACTTTAAATGTGAATATAATAAATAATCCAATAAAATGAAAAAGAGTGGCAGATTGCATCTCACAATCTGCTGCTTACACAAAACATTTTAAAAACAAAGACATAAAATAAAAATGAGAGGCTGGAAAAATTTACATTTTTTTCAAAAAAATTTTTTTTATGCAGCCCCTCAGAGGGCAGGAAAAGATTTTAATATGGTGTGAAGTCACCAGATTAAGCAAAGTCACATGGAGTGCAAGAGCAGGAGAATCAAGAACAGGTGAAGGGGTGGGTGCACTGACTGGCAGGGGCAACCACTAGGGAAGGATTTACCACCTCTAGCATAGGCAGCAAAGGACCCCCATGAGGTGAGTCTACAGTCCAGAAGGATGGAGCAAGAACCTGCTTCTGTTCCAGGCTCCAGCTACTGAGGGCTCCTAGGCACAACTGGGGACTGTCTCATCACACTTTACCCCTACCTCAAGCCATCTTAAGACACAGTCAGGCAGATCTCAGAAAGCCTAGAGCAGCCCCTGTGGCCTCTGATGGGACCAAGGAAGCCCTGGGGAGAAAGGGAAAGAAAGAAGTGTAGCCCAAACCTCTCTTCCCTGCACATCTAGGGGTAGGAAGGGAGGAAAAGGAAGGCTTGATTTACATTGCAATTTATAAAATTTGAGTAATTTACATTACATTTACTTGATATATCAAGTAAATCCTAAAAAGTAGGAATGATAATCATGCTAACAGACATAGCAAAAGTAAACATTTAAAACACACAAAAAAAGAGATTAATGAAGAAACTACATTATGGAATATGTGGATAATAATATTAAGCTTATCAATAAGCTTAATAAATTTAATAATATTAAACTTATCTGTTCCAAATATCAGCATCTGAATGCATAAAGGAAGCATTAATTAAATCACAAAATAACATAGACAATAACACAACAGTGTCAGGAGATTTCAATGTCCCTTTCTCAGTTTTAGATGTCTAACAAAGGTAAACCAAAGAGAAAATATAAAACTCAACAAATTATTGGAAAAACTAAAGCTACAAGACTTGTGACAGGGACCACTAAAGATTATACTTATTTCTTATCACCACATGGAGCTTTTATGAAAACTGACCACATATTAGGTCACAGCAATATTACAAATAAATGTAAAAAGATAGAAATAGTAAACACATCTTTTACAGAATATGATGCAATAAAAAATGGTAAGTTCAGGGAGCATAGACCAAAATGAAGACTTAGGAATGAAATCCTAAATAATAATAAGTGAATCAAAGAATAAATCAGAGCAACAGCTACTCATCATGTAAAAGAAAGTTATGATGAACAACACACCAAAATTTCTGGGATTCAGCTAATGCGGCCCTTAGTGGGGAAATGATTTTCCTATAAACATATTAACAAAATAGAAAAAGAGAAGATTAATTAACTGAATAAGCATTTTTAAATTAAAAGAAACCAACAAATAAACCCAAAAGAAGCACAAGAGATGGAAAAATTAGAAGAGAGATAAATTAGAAACCAAAAAAACTAGAAATTATAAATAAAACTCAAAGACAATCCTTTGAAAAGACTACTAAAATTGGTAAACCTTTCCTCTGATGAAAAAGGCAGAAAATCATATCAACAAAATAGCAGTCAAACAAGGCAAAATCATAAAAAAGGAAATAGAAGAAATAAAAGAATTATCAGAATACAGTTATATTTGAGAGGGCTGCTCTAGGCTTTCTGAGATCTGCCTGACCGCTGTCTTAAAACTGAGAACACAAAAGAAATAGAGAAATACCTTCAAAAAGATCAAATACCCAAACTAACAGGAGACCAAATAGAGATCTTAAATAATCCAATCCCAGGAGAAAAAAACTAGCTGTAAAGGGATAAAATCCTGGTTCCATGAATTGACAGGAGAATTCTATCAAACTGTTAAAGAATAATTAGTACCAATACTACGCAAATTATTCTCAAAAACTGAGAAATAATGAATTGTACTAGATTCTTTTTTATGAGACAAATATAGCCCTAATACCTAATACAGGGAAAGATAAAGCACAGAAAGAAAACTACAAGCCAATAATATTAGTGAATATTGATTCAAAAAATTTTAATGAAATCTTGTTGAATAGACTACAGTGATTTATCTAAGAAATCATTCATGACCAAATAGGGTTTTTACTAGTAATGCAAAGATAGTTCAGCAATAGAGAAATAATCCATATAATTAATCACATTTAAAAGTAATATATCCCAAACCATATGATTATCTAAATAGATGGGGGAGGGGGGAACTCTGGCAAAAGTACAACACTCATTTATGCTTTAAAAAAAAAAAGCTTCATGACGCTTTAAACTTTTTTTTTTTGCTTCACTATCACTACCTACCTCTTCTTCCTAATTCTACCTCTCCTAGCCAAAAAAAACAAATTTCCCTTGTAATCAGTAAACATGACAAACAAAAAAGAAAATCCACACATTGAGCATATTAAAAAATGCATCCCTTCTCTGGTAAATGGTGGGAGGAAGTATGTTTCATCTTCAGTCATTTGGAAACAATTAGTCATTGCACCAAAGAGTTCTTCAGCCTTTTAAGAGTTGCCTTTTTTTTTGTTTTTTTGGAGGGGGGAAGGCAGGGCAATTGGGGTTAAGTGACTTGCCCAAGGTCACACAGCAAGTATGTCAAATGTCTGAGACCTGATTTTAACTCAGGTCCTCCTGACTCCAGGGCCAGTGCTCTAGTCACTGCTCTACCTAGCTGCCCCTAGAGCTGCTTTTCTTTACAATGTTGTAGTCATTGTACAAATTATTCTCCTGTTTCTCACTTTACTCTGCATCAGTTCATACAAGTCCTCCCAGGTTATTCTGAATTTTCTCATTTCTTACAATGCAAAAATATTCCTTTACAATGATATACTATAATTTGCCTGGCCATTCCCCAAATAATGAATGGATCCTTTATTTTCCATTTCTTTTTGACAAAAAGTGTTATTATGAATATTTTTGTACCTCTAGGTTCTTTCTTAACTCTTTCAGGTATGATGTTATAAGAATAGCTAGAATTTATGTGGTACTTTATGGTTTGCAAAATGTTTATCAAATATTGTCTTACTTTATCATCACAGCAAACCTGGGAGGTAGGTACTATTGCCATTTCCATTTAATAGATGAAGAAACTGAGGCAAACAGTGGCTTAGTGACTCACCCACCTGGAGTTACACTGCTAGTGTCTGAGGCCATATTTGAACTCCAGTCTTCCTAACTCCAGGTCCTAGCACTCTGTTCACTTTACCACCTTGTTGCCTACCTATAATATTGCTGGGTCAAAAGGTATTCACATTTTAGTGACTCTGGAGGGGGTATAATTGCTAATCAGATTTGCAGATTACATAAAGCTAGGAGAAGTGGTGTCCAAAAAATCCTTGACAGACTTGAATGATGGGCTTAGATGGAATCTAATGTAAATCTGAAAATGAATGTAAAGTCTAACAGTTTCAAAAAATCAACTTCACAAATAACTTTCTGCCTTCTTTTTAAAATTTGGAAAGGAGTGGCTAGACAAAAAAAGTATGAGTTTCGATATTAGCTAATAATGCTTAGAACCAAACTTTCTATTTTCTTTCCAAGCCTCCTATACCACCACCTCACTTCTCCCTCTCAGTATAGGACCTAATTTCATGTTTTCATAGCTTTCTGTTGGATGCTCCCTGCCCTCCAAATTCTACAGTTTAAATCACTTAATCATATTCCTTTACCTTCTCTTTTGCTCCAGTTTTGGAGGGCAAGGTGCTTCTTATTGCCAGTGCCAGCCTCTCTACTCATGTTCTTGATCTCATCACCTCCCTTCTCTTAATAAAACAATTGATAAATGTTTTATCCATTCTGTTCCATCCATTACATTCAAAGGTCATATCTGATATGCCTCTGCCCTTGTAACCCAGGTCACTATTCATAGTCAGTGCACAAAGGCACTGTAACACTACCAAACCTTTCTTTGATGTTTGTGATTAAGACCTCAGGCAGCTCTTAGCATTGCCTGGCATACAGGATTTTCTCAAGGACATAAACAACACAGGAAAACCGAGACAAAGAAGGAAAATTCTCCAGGGAATAATAGATCGCTGAAAGTTAATTGTTCCCCAACAAAGAGGTCTAACCTATCAGTCACTTATTTATCTTTCCTTGCATGAAAACCAGTAGTATAACAGCAAAAGATTTAGTCTTAACTCTGGCGTAAAAATACTCTCTGCTTTTATCTGTAGGCTTTAGGCAACACCATTCTTAAAGAAGGATTGTCGCCCTTCTTACAAAGATAAGTTTTCAGGGGCGGCCAGGTAGCACAGCGAGTAAGAGCACCAGCTCCACTGTCAGGATGACTTGTGGATTGAATCCCAGGCTCATACACTTAGCACCCACCCAAAAACACCTGGCTGTGTAACCTTGAGCAAGTTACTTAACCCCCATTGCTTAGGGATGGCCAGGTGGCTCAATGAGTAAGAGCACCGGCTCTAATGTCGGGATGATCTGGATCAAATCCGGGCTCAGATACTTAGCACCACACCCAGAAATAACTGGCTGTGTAACCTTGAGCAAGTTACTTAACCCCGATTGCTTTAAAAAAATAAAAGATAAGTTTTCAGCTACTACCTTCATACCCTTTTAATTATTAAAACAATATTAAACACAGGCTCAAATGATGTTTTAAGGCTAATGTCTATGCATCAGAGAAAATTAAATTGTGTATAGCTTGGAGACCTTTGTAATCACCAGATAACCTTTGGATTTTGATGGAAAATACAAAGGTGAGTGGTGTGAACTATCCTATGCAGAGGAGCACAGGACACAACCATGTTGAATATCAAGGACAGCTCCCTTGAGATGGGTCAGGTTTAATATTATGACAGGAATAATTTTCTAAGAAGCCAACATACAGAGAAAATAGCCAACACCTATTGTTCTTACAACCAATCAAGGCCAGGTGTTTGATGCTCTTTATTGAGTTTACAAATAAAAAGGAAATAAATTAACCTCAACTATACACAGTAAACAAGACAAGGCTGTGACTTTTATTCCTCTTATTGATCACCTTTAAGTAGAAAAGGAAAACATGCCTATGGACAACATCCAGAGAGTGTGCACTTTAACATTCAAAAGTCTATCTGGCTAATCTCTGACACATGGGCACAGATATGATTTTTGAGCTGCATTATACACAAAATCTTTTATAAAGAAGCAAGAGAAAAGTTTAAAATTTTTTCTTAAAAAGCTGAGCTATTAAATATGTGGTATTTGGTATTTCATTCTCAACCATCAGGAACCAGGAGATTGAAACAGCATCTCTGAAAAAGCTGCAAGTGAATGGACATTCACTATGGTATTTGACACTTTGTTCCAGGCATATCCAGGGGAAAGTAGTCTTCAGTTCTGTAGAGCGTAGGCAGTTCATACATCTGTGGAACTGGGGTGGGCTGCTTCTGAAATCAAAAGAATAACTTTTCAAAGAGGTTAAGTGAGACGAGGGACTTAGCTAAACACTATAGCCCTGGACACTACAGGCTCTGTTATTGTGGAGTCATGTAGTTTCTCAATAAATGACTTATAACTGATTGAGGCCTTTGAAAACTTCTCTTATTCTGCTTATATTTTATACTACCAGTTGATACAAGGACAGTTTCTCAGTGCTCAATTGGCCCAGTCTTAACCCCTCTACCATTGTCCAAAGGGCTAATTCTAAGCCATTGTTTGGTCTTAACATGGCCATTCTATTCTCTTCTAGCCTCAGAATGCTCCCCTAATGCTGCTAATGTAAATCACTTTGTTCTGTGTTGTAGGGGAAGAACATGATCCAAAATTGCCATCCTTGTTTATTTCCAGGGCTCCTGCCTCTCCCAGAAGACCTCTGCTGGGCAGCAGCTTCTTACTCACTTGACTTTGGGGAGACAGAAGAAAATCTCAGTCTATTCTTTTTCTATCACACATCTGGAAAAACCAGTATGATGGCATCTGTAACTCACTGTGGTCAAGGATGGCCTCTAGGAGGGAGATCTCTAATAAAGTATTCAGAACTTTGTCCTGGACCTTGTCCTATTTAAGAGCATTGTTAAGAACTTAGATGAAAACATCTCAAAAGATCACAGAATTTCAGATATAAAAGGGACCTCAGAGGTCATCTATTACTATCCCACTACCTCAGGAAGAATTCTCTCTACAACATCACTAACAAGTTGTCCTTCCCTCTACCTCCTGATACAGCTCATTCTACTGACCTTTCGCTGTCAAGAAATTTTCTTTACTATCAAGCCAAAACCTGCCCCTACAACCCATTACAGTTCTGCTTTCCTGGAACAGCTTACTTCCTTGCACCTTGGATAAGTCTCTTTTCTGGGCCTCAGTTTCTTCTTCTGTAAAATGGGGAAATTGGAACATTATGAAGACAACTTTGAAATGCTTAAAAACTATGATTGGCATAATTGTTGTTTTTGTTATTGATGAATCTTTTCAGTTGTGTCTGACTATTCATCGGGTTTCCTTGGCTGGAGTGGTTTGCCATTTCCCTCTCCAGATCATTTTCACAGATGAGGAACTGAGGCAAACAGGATTAAGTGACTTGCTCAGGGTCACATAGCTAGTAAGTGTCTGAGGACAGATTTGAACACATGAAGATGAGTCTTCCTGATTCTAAGCCCAGAGCTCTATCTACCTACCTACCTACCTACCTATCTAATCTATCTACCTACCTACCTACCTACCTACCTACCTACCTACCTACCTACCTACCTACCTACCTACCTACCTATCTATCTATCTATCTATCTATCTATCTATCTATCTATCTATCTATCTATCTATCTATCTATCTATCTCTGTATGACCCAACCAGCCACAATTCCAGAGGCCCAATGATGAAGCATGTTACTCATCTCCTGACAGAGATGATGGGATCAAGATGCAGAATTAACATACATTTTTGTACATGACCAATGTGGGGATTTTTTTCCTCTTTAACATATTTGTTGCAAGGGCTATGTTTTCCTTTCTTCTTGTTTGGGGAGGAGGGTAGGGGTGGGAGCAGGAAAGGTAGGGAGAAAAAAATAAATGCTTATAATTTTAAAAAACTTTAAGTGAGGGAGTTGGACTATAGGATCTCTATAATTCCTTCCCACTTTAAATCCTATGATTTTCTCCTTTACTTGAACCTTAGTTTCCTCATCTGTAAAATTAAGGTAACATATGTTTCCTTCATAGAGAAGGACATTTTTAAGGATCAAATGAAATAATGTGGATCCATGAGTTTTATGGTTCCACAAAAACCACCCCATGAGTTTTTGTGTTCTGATTGACTGAGAGACCTCTGAGTTCATGACATGCATATATATAGGCAGAAATTACTCCTGATTGTAGAAGAAAGAAGTAGAGGTACAGAAAACCCCCCAGAGCCATAAGTATCTGGGAAAGAGTTAGCACTCCTATCATATCCCTTGATTCTCAGTACCTGTACCCCAAAGATTGCTAAGAGTGGTTGAGATCATTCTCTTCTCAGCTGAGATGAGCTGAGATTTTATCACACTCTCAGATTTTAGAGCACCCTCACTCTTGTGTGTGTTCTATCATCTACATGAATTTGAATGACTTCCCCATTGCTGTTTTACTGCTTTCTTTGATCAATATTTTTGCTTGCTATCTGTGATTGGCTTTTATCTAATAAACATTTGGTGGGAGGGGAGCCAAACTGGCAGAGATTAAGCTAATTGTTACCCTCCAGGTCTAGGGTAGGACTATTTCTTTCCCCCAACCTAATAACAAGAGAAAGTGGCTTTTATGCTAAACTTTACAAAAAAGGGTATCAAATCACTAGATATTTTATTGTAATTGATGGGTATAAACCTAGTCCAATACCTTTCTTGAAGATAGAAGAATGTAGGGTTGATTGACTGGTCACAATCATCTTTCTATTCTCCACAAAGGTGAAAGTCCAGTTATCCCTGAGACATGAGGTGACATTGCAGATCTATCTAAAAATCATTGTTACAAGTATAGTAGCTCTGGTCCTTATGTTCCACTGCATTCTTTGTTACTAATATATAAAACAACTACTACAATCATAAGGTGCTACAGAATTGGAAATTTGAGCTAGCACCTCGTTGAACTGAAAATTTCAAAAATTAATACAACTATAAGGTTACTGGTTAACATTGAAAAACTTGTATCCACTCTGCTTAGACTTAGGCCCACCATGAATCACCTGTCATACACACACACACACACACACACACACACACACACACACACACGGTTTGGCCCAGGCACCCAGCCTGGCAGTCCAACCTCATCAGGAAGCAAGATTCTGACCTAACCTCATTGCCACAGCCAAAGGCCAGCGCCCTGCTCTTCCTAAGAACAACTGCACCAGGGCCTCCAGAGATCCAGTTCAGACCCAGTCAGTTTGAGGCTGCCCTTGTTAGGACCTGCAGCATTTTTGAGGTCTAAAAGCACTAGATGCTAAGAAGCCATGGGGAAATGCCCGAGGGCTTAGACCTTCACTGGTCATTCTCTCACCCCAGGAAAGGCCCTTCGAAAGGCTAGGATTCCCCCATCAAACTCCTCACAGACTGGATTGGCCTGTCCTGAGCTACAAGACCTAGTTGCCAGTCCCAGCTCTGTCTCTAACTCACGCTGTAACTAAGCCCCATCTTCCCTTTTCTGATGGAATCTTCTTGAGGAGCTAAACCACACAGAGCATCACCTCCATCATGCTTACTTGCTTCATTATAACAAAGCTTAGATTTCTTTAACTTTCTTATTAGCAAACATAAGGTTTGCCAAGCATTGGAATACATTATCAGATTGGATATACCAAAAACCTCCCCCCCACACCCAGAATCAAGTGGAATCTTTTAGGAACTCATTTTCCACTTTCTTTTTATAAGCTGCTTATACATTTGTCTAATCTTCCTATTGCACTGTAAACTTCACAAGAAAAGGAGTAATGTTATAACTGAAACTTTGTAACTTCCTAGAACTTAGCACAGTGGCCTTCCTTCAGCAGGTGCCTAATAAATGTTCATTCAATAAAATAAAAGAATAAAGATAAAAAGAATAATGTAACAAAAGAATACAAATAAGAGAATAAAAGTAACCTTAGGCGAGCTACTTGCTGGCCTTTAGCTTTTCTACTGTGCAGAATGTTGAGGTTCACCAAGCAATGGGCACTATTGTCAAGTTACAGGAGAAACAAAAATAGGCCTTCCCCTCAAGGAGCTTACAGTCTATCAGAAGGACAAGGTCAGGCAATCTCTAAGAGCTTTTACAGGTCTGATAATCGATGGCCTTCTGGGAAGCCAAGGCAAGTCATTGCCTAAGCTGAGGTTGAACCATAAGATGATGGAATGAGCAGAAAGTGGCAACAGCAGAAAATGGTAGAGCCCCTTGGGTTGATTTCATTAAAAAGAATGAGGAAACAGACAAATCCATTTCAAATAAGGACACTCTGAGGTGTGAGCTACATGTAATGTGGATACAACTCCTAAAATATTCCCACCATCACCTAACACAAGTATCATTATTCCCTGTTTTCTAGATGATAAAGCAAAACCTTGAAAAGGTTAAATCAACCATGCCCAGTCACTCGGTAAACCCATAAGACCACTGTTATAATGTTCTTCCCACTCTACCAAGATTGTCTCTCCAATGTGGTTGCTCACTAATTCTTCATAATTGATAGGAGAACCTGAGAAGCCTCACTCATTCCTCCTGTGTTCTATTTTACTGCTTGATAAAGGGGCAGGTCTGAACTGTCCCAGAATACTGCTAACCTTTCTATCACCATCCACACAGAGCTGGCACTAAGCCAATCACAGAGGAAAGGTAGAAACTCAAACTGAGAATGTTATAAGCCAAAGGCAGCATCAGACAATGGAAGAAATGCTGGCCCTAGAGTCAAAGGACCTTGGTTCAAATCCCACCTATGATGCTTTATCCTCCCATCATCTTAGGCAAATCACTTAACCAAACCTGGCTTCAGTTTATTCATCTATGAAATAAAGAGATTGGACTACATGGCCTCTGAGTTTCCTTAGGGCTCTGGATCTGCTATCTTGTGGAAGGACCAGACTTTCACAATGGCCTACTCTCACTCTGTAGCACATATGGCCTTTTCCTAACTGAAAAAAGAAAAACGGGAGGGGGGCACAGCTAAAAGCAACAAAGCCAATCTATACCATACAAACCTGGAACACAGTATAGTATAAGAGGTAGAAGTGTCCAACAGACCACTTCGAGGAGAGTGACAAGTTAATGGGGAACTGAGAACAAGAAATTGTATTTTGTTTTTGTTTTTTTTGGAGGGGGGAGGGCAGGGCAATTGGGGTTAAGTTACTTGCCCAAGGTCACACAGCTAGTAAGGGTCAAGTACCTGAGGTCATATTTGAACTCAGATCCTTCGGACTCCAGGGCCGGTGCTCTATTCACCGAGCCACCTAGCTGCCCCAAGAAATTATATTCTTGAGTAATGCCACTGTGGTTCATGTAGTCTAGGATTCTATTTCTGATTGATCTCTAAGGAAAGAATCATCCAGGAAGGGTCCTGCTGGATATCTGTCCTGCAATGATTTTCCCCCAACGTTATAACAATGTTCTTTTTTACATCACTTTTACTCTCCAGTAACCTCCCCCAACACCCCTTGTAACAAATAAGCACAGTTAACAAATCAACACTGGGCTATGCCTGCAAATGCCTACCTCATTTTGCATTTATAGTACAACTCCTTTCTATCAAGTGCTAAGAGGCATGCTTGATTGTATATCCTCTGAGGTCTACTAGTCACTGATTAATCAATCTTTTCACATTGTTTCTTCTGTATTATAGTGTTCACTGTATAAACTGTTCTCATCCTGCTTACTTCACTTTGCTTCAGTTCATACATGCCTGCCCAAGTTTCTCTGAATTCTGTACATCCATAATTTAAGGTACAAAAATATTTCATTATATTCATATAACAAAATTTGTTCAGTCATTCCCCAGTCAATGGACCTTCACTTTACTTAGTTCACTGTTGCTATAAAAAGTACTGTTATAAATATTTGTGTATATGTGGGACCCTTCCATCTGCCTTTGACCTCCCTGGGATATAGTCCTATACTCATATCACTAGGTTAAAGAGTATGTACAATATACTGTCTTTTTTTTTTTTTTTAAATTCTACATTATTTCTAGATCCACTGGATCGATCAATCGACAGCTCCACCAACAGTGGAGTTTTCCTATTTTCCCACAGCTTCTCCAGTATTTACCATTTTCAACTATAGGCACCTTTACCACTCTAACAGGGGTGAGGTAAAAGTGGAAAACTTTTAATTTGTATTTTTCTTGTTTTTTAGTGATTTGGAGCATTCTTTCATATGGTTGTTGATAGTTTGCCTTTCTTCTTCTGAAAACTGCCTGTTCATATCCCTGGATCACTTATCTATGGGAAAATAATGAGTTTCTTTAAACTCTTCTTGATCTATTTCTATCATCCCAGCCTGTACCACCATAAGTGTACTCCCCACTGTGTTGAGTAGGATGAAAGGCTGCACTTTCATTCTTTAATGGATCTGAGATGTCACTGATGTGGTACATCCCCTCCAACAGTATAAACCATAATTCAACCATGCTTCTTCAACCTGTATAACTCTTGTCCCTTTCTTCCCAAAAAATTCTCCTCAGGGGATGCTGAAGGCTTTCTTCTAGGTCTTATATCTCATGGATACCAGTGTAACACTATTATCTATAGCTCTCATTATATGACCAGCTAACCTCTTTTTCCAATCATACAGATGCTAGGTGGTATCTTTTCCACCATGTGTTTCACAGAACTCATCGTTAATAAGTTGCAGCCTACTTGCTCACCATACATCTCTCCATTGCCCATCTATCCTTTCCATTGCCATTGACTATTCTCTGGAAACCTGTAATTCTAATTTTCCAGAGATTGTGGTATTCTATGATTTGTGCCCAAATAACATCACCAGAAGAATGATGATGGTAAAAAAATTAATTTTAATTTCAGATATTGAAAGTGCCACACAATTTTCCAACTGCAATTAAGTCAGTCAATAAACAAATATGTATCTACTGTGTGTCAGGCATTGTGCTAAGCCCCGATTTTTGATGACATATAACTTCTCAATGTCTAAATGTGGTTTCTAAAACTAACCAGTGCTCTAGAGGTGATCTGACAAGGGCATTGCACTAATGCATCCTAAAATCACATTAGCATTCTAGGCTTAGCGGCCACAAAGAATCACACAAACATAACCAAAGCCGAATAGGAATAGAAGCAGTTGTGTAATAGTAAATGTTTATCAGCTGGCTCTTTAAAAAAAAAAAATAGGACATACTTTTAAGTTTAATCTGCTTTATTAATGTGTTCTTCATCATTTTCTTAAGTCTAGATAATCAACAGAACAATAAATCAAGCCCTAATTTGTAGCATTTGCTGATTTCCAAGGTGTAAATACTCATGATGAAAATTTAACAGCTGACTCTCTGGAGGAGTTTGAGCTGCCTTCAGCATCCCCTGAATAAGAAGCCCAAGCGCTTCGTGACCCTAGATGTTCCTTCAACTCTATGATACTATTTTACTCTGCCATAGAGACAACTTAGTTCAAGGGAGTTCACTCCAATTTTCTAATCAATCTATTTATTAATCATCAGCAAGCACCATTTGTCCCAGGCTAAATGTTGAGGACTGAAGACAAAAATGAAACAGTCCTTGTCCTTCAAGGAGACTACACTCTGTAGAACCAAAGTCATCAGAGTTCTTACTGTCTTCAACTCAGTATTGCCTTTCCTACCTAGAGCCTGGAAGGATTGAAAACAGCTGAGACTCAGCTGCCACACCTGCATACTTGTCCCAGCCTATTATGTCAGGGTAGGGTGTGGCTATTCTGCCTCCCACAGCATGGCCTCAACCACTGAACTCACTGTGGGAACATGGCCACCTCCTCTGGGCAGCAATCCCACATGTTACAGCAGGAAATGAGGCATATGGGGGCCTCTCTGTTCTATAGCTACTCTCAGAAACACTTTCCTCCTACTGTACCTGGAGAGACTTTGTCACTATCTCCTATCATTGAACTAAACTCTAGTGACCCTTTCCAATGTTAGACCTGGTATGACCAGAGGCAAGTCACAAAGCCTCTTTCTAACTGTGTGCACCCCAAAACTGTGTGCAACAGAGATCCTTACCCAAATAATACTCAGAGGCTTCTCAAGGTAGGAAGCAGAAAAGAATGGTTTATTACAAGAAAGGGCCACCCTCCTGACAAATGGTCAGGGAGGAGAAGTAATTTACAAAATGAAATGGTGAAGTAATAAAGCCCTAATTCGGAATTCTCCTTCATTCCCCTTCTGACCCTTTTCTTGCATTGGCTAGAAGTCAGGTGTACAATCTAAGCTCGGCAATCTACCTCAGGTACCCGAACTGTAGACCAACCAATGTACATTTGAGAAAGCATTTCTGTCCTTATTTGGCATATCTTATGCTGAGGTGTTACTGAGGAGAGGGGTGGCTCCCTACCTCTCTGAGTTTTGAGTCCTTGTAAATCATGTGATTTCCAGTGAGGTTCAGGAACTTGGGCCTGCTTCCCACGAAAAGCCTTACTAGATTTTAGAGCATAGTCTGAGAAGTTTTCACTTCTTTCACTCATAACTATCTAATCCAATGTCCTTATTTGATTTTATTTTTTTAATCAATAAGTCCATTGTAAAATAAAAGTAGATAAATTTAATAAAGTAAAATTTTTTAAAAAGTAAAAAAATCAGTAAGTCCAATTTTTTTTTTTACTTTCAAGAACAAACTATCTCAAACTTTCTACTTGGTTAGTAAAAAATTTCAAAGAAAAGGTTTCAATACCCTCATTTTACAGATGAGGAAACTGAGGTCCAGAGAGATGAAATAAATTGCCTGAGGTCACATGGATAGAGGGTAGACTAGCCAGAATTCAAACCCAGTTCTTCTGATTCCAGACCTTAAATCATGCAGTCTTTTTGTACCCTTCATCTTGGAATGATGAGAAAAAACAATCAACTTGAAATTAGGAGAACTAGGGAGATTTAAATCCTAACTTTGCCAATTACTGTGTACCTGTGACAAGTCAACTAACTTCTCTGAACATCCATTCCCTTCCTTCTAGAACAGCACTAATAACATAAGAGCCGTGGGTTTGGAAACAGAAGGCAAAGGCTCAAATTTTGGTTGTGCTGTGGGTAAGTCATTTAACCTCTGTGGACCAGAGTTTCTTATTTTGTAAAATGAAGTGGTTGGACAAGATGATCTCCAATGTTCTCCCCAACTATAGATCCTTTAATTATGTCATTGAACTTCTTACTTAACAGGAATGTTGTAAGGAATGTGCTATATAAATGTGAATTTTTATAGCTATCTATATCATTAATATTTCACCTTTCCAGATTCCACAGTTGTCCCCTGCTTAATATACTGTTTAGAGTGATAATAATTACAACCACACCTGACCTTCCTGGATCTACAGAATGAGGGGCCAACCAAGTGTGTTAGGGGCTTTGCTTCTTTGCCATGCCTCTCTTGCCTGCATAGTCACTACTGCAACTCCTGGTACTAACTCTTGAGGCCTGCCCGGGCAGTAGCTGTGCCCAGGAGCCAGGAACCTTGGAGGCCATCCCCAAGAGGAGCAACACTCCTTCCTCTGCAAAAATTCTGCATGTTGAGTCCTGCCTAGAGGGTTAAAATGGCTGGTGGCAGCTTTGCAGGATACAATGGAGATTTTCCCTACCCCAAGTTTTCCTGATGAGGCTCATTCTATACAGACAGAATTTCATGGACAATACATCTTAAAAAGCAGTGACTAAAAGAACAGCCAATAGGGAGGATTCAAAAGTCCCCCTGTCAGTCTGGTAGAAACACCCCTAGGACAGTCACCTGGTAGCAAGGACTAGTCCCAGGGTGGCTAACTGTTGGTAGGGATGTCTCCTTTATATAATTCTACTCCAGGAACAATTCTAAAAAAGAGTGACTCACAAAGTGCTGCATTTGTAGTTTTTGTTATTTTTTTTAAATAGGCAACACAAAAAGGGGAGGAGCATCACATAGTTGAAAGAGACTGGCTTTGGAATCAGAAGATCTGAGTCCGAATTCTAACCATTATTTTGTGACCTTGGGCAAATCACTTCCTTTCTCTGGGCCCTAGTTTACTCCTCTATAAAATTAGTTTGGAGTTTTTTTTTTTTGGGGGGGGGGGGTGATCTAAGGTAACTTCTTGTTCAAAATCCTATGATTCTATGAGATATCAAATGTTATTTCCCAGAAACCATTTGGAGGAATCCAAATTTGCAAAGCATCCCTGTCCTTCACAGTAGTAGAAGGGCTGAGAATATAAATTAAAAGGCAGCTTGAGGGATTATTATTATGACAATAACACATTTCCATAGCGCTTTAAAGTCTGCAAAATATTTTCTTTCCAACAAATCTGAGATATCTGGTATGAGTATTTTCATCTACATTCTACATTTAGCTGAGGCTAAAGGCAATAAAAGGGACCATCCCAGAGTTATACAGTAGGGCAGCAGAAAGGTGCAGACTTCCAGATCTGATACTTATTATCTATATGACCCTGAGCAAACCACCTCTCTCAGGCTGTTTCTCTTATATGTAAAATGGGGATGGGGAGGAATACTATCAACTACAGTATCTACCTCCCTCAAATGAGGTAATGTATGTAAGGCACATTATAAAGAGAAAAGAAAAAGTCATATTGTAGCTCATAAAGCAGGACATAAGTGTCAATAATTATTAGTATTTTAGCAATATTAATAATGATAACAATTGCCATCGAACTTAGGTGAGAAGACCATGCCCCAAACTTCAGACAGGTATTGATTACATAGGTCAGAGATTCGGATCTGGGCTCTTCAGGGGTTCTTTAGTCTGGCAGTCAGTCAATAAGCATTTTTTAAGCACCTACTATGTGCCAGGTACTGTACTAAACCCTCAAAAAGAGGCAAAAAGCATTCTCTGCCCTCAAGGAGCTCACAGTCTAATGGAGAAAACAAGACAGTAAATATGTACAAACAAGCTAAATGCAGGAAAAATAGGAAATAGAGAGAAGGCACTAGAAAGAAAGGTTGGGGGACAGCTAGGTGTTGCAGTGAATAGAGCACCAGTCCTGGAGTCAGGAGGACCTGAGTTCAAATGTGGCCTCAGACATTTAACACTTACTAGCTGTGTAACCTTGGGCAAGTCACTTAACCCCAATTGCCCTGCCTTCCCCCCTCCAAAAAGACAAAAAGAAAAGAAAGGTTGGAAAAAGTTTTCCATAGAAAATGGGATTTTTGTTTGGACTTGAAATAGCTTGGGGAAGCCAGGAGATGGGGATTGGGAAGTAGAGTACTCCAGGCATGGGGGACAGTCTGAGATAATGCTCAGGGATGAGAAAGTTTCTCGTTTGTGGAACAGCAAGGAGATACTTGTCATTGGATCAAAGAGTACGTGGTAGGGAATAAGTTATAAGACTGGAAAGGTGGGTAAGGCATTTGGTTACAAAAGGGCTTGGAACACCAGAGGATATAATCCTGGAGGTGACAGGGAATCACTGATAGGGAGTTTACTGGGTGACATGGTCAAGCCTGTACTTTAGGAAAATCACTGTGGTGTATGAATACAGGATGGATTGCAGTGTGGACGAGCAAACCCACCAGCCAATGTTGCAGTAATCTAAAGTGAGAGGTACTGAGGGCCTGTGCCAGGGTGGTAGCAGCATCAAAGAGAAGGAGGTATATTCAAGATATGTTGCAGAGGTGAAACTGACAGGCCTTAGCAATACAGTGGATATGGGAGGTGAGAGACAATAAGGAGTCGAGGTTGACACCCAGGTTGCAAGCCTAGAGGATGGTGATGCCCTCAACAGTAACAGGGAAGTTTGAAGGGGATGGGGGGGGGGAGAGGGGAGATGATTAGAGGAAAAAAATCATGAATTCCACTTTGGTTGTTTTGAATTTAAAATGTCTACTAAATATCCAGTTTAGCTGGTGGCAGCTTTAAAGAATGCAGCATAAAGATAATAATTAATCCATGGGAGCTAATGAGATCATCAGGTGAAGTTGTATAGAGGGAGAAGACAGCTCAGGACAGAGTCCTGTGGGATATCTAATGGGTAGAGGACATAACTTCATGAGAAGTGGCCTGACAGGTAGGGGAAGAACCAGGAAAGAGTGGTCTCATTTTACAGATAAGGAAACCATGGCTCAGAAAGATCAGGTGACTTGCCCAGCCAAGGTCACAAAGCTAGTATTATAGGCAGGATTGAACCCAGGTCTTCTTACCTCCAAGTCCAGTGTAGGGAGCCAAAAAGGCTTGATCCGGGACTCAGATAAAATCTCAACAGCTGGCTCTAAAGGAAATCTTTTGAGATGTGACTTTCGAAGCTAGCTCCTGGATTTTCCTTTATGATGCTCTGCATTTAAAAAGATGTCACCTGAGTTCTGAGATCAAAGGCTCTGCCCTACACTAAGATTCTAGCCAAAAGGTGTTAAATCCTTATTAGATTTGAGACATTCTGTTACATCCAGGATATTGATACATTACCTAAATCTCCTGCACTAATAGTGATAAGAAAACTAGAGTTATATTTTCTTTTGTCTCATTGCTCTATAAAAACCTTGGCCAAAGAATCAATAACCAGGAGTTCTTCCTTGAACTACCCACATGACCTGGTTCATTCTCTATCACATCTCTGAGCACCCTTAGTGCTGGACATTAAGCGGCTCGAGGCAGTCCAGGATTCTGTCTCTCCCTCTGTCTCCCTAATGGTCCTGGGCACCTTCTTCCATGCTAGTGACTGAGACTCTGCCCTCTTCCAGCATGGGGAACTCTTGACTACAGAGAGTTCTTCATTCTAGTCTCTTATGTTCCTGCCTTTACTTCCTATTTGCTCTATCTGATCTTTTTGTTTCCAGTACTAACTTGGTGACCTAACCACACTGATTTAATCTGGGTATAAAGGCTTAGTTTGGTGCTCTTAGAATTGTATTGTACCCTCAATTCCAATTACCATGACCCCAGCAGCTTAGCAGAAAAACCAACAACTCTCCCCACCCAATCAAAAATGTCATGTGCCCAAGGATTGCTCAGGCTTAGGTGTCTAGGAAAGATGGGTTTCCCAATCTAAGCAAAGGAGATAATGATTAAAGTTTATACTTGTCATAAGGCAAGGCGCACTTGTTCTTGAACTAGATCTGAACAAATTCAAATATAGGCTCCTCATTTATTTGCCACCATGAACAAATCATCTCCCTTCTCTGGGCCTCAGTTTCTTCCAACATAAAATGATATGGTTGGGGCAGATGATCTCTAAGTTCTCTTCCATTTCTTTGTTTTGTTTTGGGTTTTTTTGCTCTTTTTGGAGGGCAATTGGGGTTAAGTGACTTGCCCAAGGTCACATGGCTAATATTTGTGTTAAGTGTGTAAGGCCGGATTTGAACTCAGGTCCTCCTGACTCCAGGGCAGTGCTCTATTCACTGCACCACCTAGCCGCCCCTCTCTTCCATTTCTAAATTCTTATATCCTATGTCCAATATTTTCATAGCCAACAGCTAATGTCCAGTAAATGTCTAATATCCAAAAAGGATGAACACATTAATAGATTTTCTTGACACATTTTTCTCAATCTAATGCTCTGTTTATTTGGTTGCCCTAATTAAAACCTCAGGATCATCAAGACAGTGTTGAAAATAACAACGAGCCTTGAAGACAAAAAGGTAAATAATAGCACAGCTTACCACTTTTCTGAGGCTGCACAAAAGTCACTGAAGTGTGCCAACAGTCCCTAATGGGGCCAAATGGCCATTAGTTAAATAAGGATAATAACAGACATATTAACTAGAACTTACCCTTGTAGAAATGCTCAGCCTCAGAAGCCCTCCCCCCCCTTAGGGCATTTTATCCTCAGGTCTCTGATTCCCTAACCAGAGGCATCTTCTCCTAGAAGAGATGAAATTCTCTCATAGAAGGAAGATGTGGCCCAGTACTTTGTATTTAGAAGCTACTGCATGAAGGAGGACCTCAGGTCCTTTGCCCATCATTAATTGTTCCTCCTTCTCCGCCCTGGGTGAACTATATTGGGGAAATGGGCTTACAGCAATTTATGGATCCTTCTCAGATCCTTCCCCCTGATAAGAAATAGCCACAACCCATCCTAACATCCTGGTTCCCCAGCCACTTGACTTACTCCAAGCTGTAGTCCTGCCCTGTCACAGTTTCTTCCCAAGGTGAATAATAAGCAAATTCAAAAATACCATCCTGGCTCTTTGAGAGACTAAAGCCCTTGGCAGAATAGTATCAGGCTAATGAACCTACAGAGGTTCCTAAGTGCATGAAGCCTTAGCCTGAAGAGCAGCTGTTGTGTTTACCTGTTAGCGAATTAATTGATTAAATCTCCATTGGTCACATACACCACCAGAGGATTAATAAATTCAATTCATAAGGCCCATTTACAGGACAATTCACGCTAATATGCTTTTTTTTAAAACACATTTTGTCCATTTGAGCCTCTTCAGTATGAAAAGAGTCTGTTACCAAGGTTGAGAAAATAACATGGGGGGAAAGGAAGGGAGAGAGAGTGGGAGGAAGGAAAGTGAAGGGAAGTGAAAGACCGAGAGAGAAAAGGAAGAGATGTCCTCTTACAGGAAAACAAAGGGAGAGGAGAGGAGAGAGAGGGAGAGAGAGAGAGAGAGAGAGAGAGAGAGAGAGAGAGAGAGAGAGAGAGAGAGAGAGAGAGAGCAGAATACTAGCTGTTGTTTGTCCTTTGTTCTCAACGAGGACTAAGGCATCAAGAAGGTGATGCCATGACTTGCAAGTGAATTGGATTTAAGTGAAGGAGGGCTGTGTAAAGTCACCAGCATCACTCCTCTAGAGCCATCTGGGCCCAGTGGCAAGATAGCTCAGGAAGACTGGAGATGGTCCCAGATGCAGTGGGACACTTGGTCTTTTTAAGTTAAGGTCTTTCCCAGATCTCAGTTTGACTGAAGCAACACCCATTCTGTGATTAAGGCTAGGTAAGAAATGAAACAAAGAATGGTCTCTTTTACCTAGTTAAAAAAAATCAATCTGGAGCGGCCAGGCAGCACATCGAGTAAGAGCACTGGCTCCACTGTTGGGATGACCTGGGGATCTAATCGGGGCTCAGATACTTAGCACCACACCCAGAAATAACTGGCCTTGTAACCTTGAGCAAGTTATTTAACCCCAATTGCTTTTAAAAAAAAATCAATCTGGGAGGGAAGACCCTCAGGGTTTCTGGCCAAAACAGAAATAATTGCTATTTACACTTGCTCTGTGCTATTTACACTCACTCTGAGCCATAAGGGCCCAAACAATAACCAAATTTGGGCTGGGACCTATTGTTGACCAATCAATGAGAGCCAGAGTAATTTGGGTTTAAGGCATGGGTTCTTAAGGAAAAAATCTAGCCCATAAACTCCAAGATATCTTGTGAAGTTTCAGGGATCAAAATTTACATTCCTTTGGGCAGAGCACCTGCAGGTCAGGGTAGGATACTCTATGTGGACAGAGGAAGAGGAGGAAAAGAGAAAAGGAAGGAGGGAGATCACTAAGGGAGGTGACAGAATTTAGAGTTGTAAGGTCCCTTAAGAGATTTTCCAGGCCAATCCCCTTATTTTACAAATCAGGAAACTAAGGTGCTATGGTTAAATGACTTGCCTAAAGTTGTACAACTAATGTGTAGCAGAAACGGGATTTAAAATTCAGCCTTCAAATCCAGTGTTCTCTATGCTACCTATACTAAGTAAAAAATGGAATCTTAAGAAACTGTGAAAGAAAGGAATAAGTAGAAAAGTGAGAACCTGAAGGAGAAAAAGAAAGAAAGAAGGCAAACAAGAAATTCTTTTCTCTAAATTATATAGACCAGTGAGTTCAGAATCAGCACCAGAACCTTCACTCGATGTATCTTCCAACTTGATACAATGTATCTGTGTATAAAGACCCACCAACAGTATGACAAGCAATTCAAGGTGTTTTCCCTCTGTCAGCACCAAGCTATCCACACACTCTTCCCCAGGCCTCCTCCTGATTAGCATTGAGCACTCATGGTTCTGAGCTGCCCCAGCAGGTACGCTAAGGTAAAACTAAAGGAAAGAATTGCAAGAGGAGAATGATGCAAAGAATGAAGAGCAAGCTGGCTCTGGAGAACCCCATGCAGTTAGCTTGGAGTGATTCTAGGGACTGTCCCTCTCCTCCATTCCTGTACACAGCAGTGGGGGAAATGAGACTCCAAAGAATGCCTGCTTCCCCTAAGCAAAGGCCAGAACTGAAGCCATAAGGCTGGGGAAAGAATGTGAAGATGGGTCCTTGGCCATCCCCACCCCCTACCATGAAGCCTTGGTCAATAACACCTGCCTACTTCCCCCTATTGCTGATGATCCTGTTACATATTAGGAAAGGAAAAGAAAAGAAACAAAGAAAGGGATCTTTCCTAGGTTGTCTTGCTTAGCAGGATATTTGCCTAGGCCTTCAAAAAATTCCCTGAAGGGTAAAAGTGAGAACACGTTGAATAGCAACAAGGCAATAAAAGAGTTAAAACCAACCTAGGGGTTAGAGAAGCAGTGGGAGGAGAGAGGTAGGGGATTACACACACACACACACACACACACACACACACACTCACACACACTGTCTCTCTTCTCCTCTCTCTCTCTCTCTCTCTCTCTCTCACTCACTCACTCACTCACTCACTCACATACCCCTGTGAAGAGCCCAGCTCAGGTCAAACCAGTGGTTACCCATGGAACAGCTAATGAAGAATAAAAATAGTCTGTGTATGAGTATGTGAGGGGGAGGGGGGCTGGCGGTGGGGGAGAGAGAAGGAGGCAAGCCCACAGAACTGGCATTGCAGTATTGTGGGGGGATGGGCTGCATTCAAATCAGGCTGCAGCTCGGGGTGACTCCTGCGGGCTGGATCTGCTGGTGAACTGAGCTACACAATGCGGAGGAACCACCAACGGCAGGCCGACCCGAGACTCTGCAACGCCACTGCAGTCAGACTCCACCCGCCAGAGGGGACTAGAATATTCCAAGGGGTGAGGGGGGGGGGAGGCAGGGCAGGGGAGGAAGCTTCTCTTTGGTTATTGGCTGGTGAAGTCCAACACTAGCTTTCCGGAACATATGTAAGCCTTCCCACACCCTGGACCAAGCCAGACAACTGAGTGCAGTGGCAAGGGCTCCGGACTTAGAGCCAGGAGACTTGGGTTCAAATCCCAATTCCCCAACATTTCTGCCCCATCTAAGCAACCTCAGCTCTCTAAGCCGCAGTTTCTTTCTCTGTAAAAATGAACAGTAATATCTGATCTAATGTCCTCAGAGAATTACTGTGAGGAAAGAACTTTGTTAATAAGAATTTACATTTAGGTAGCCTTTAAGGTTGGCAAAACACTATCTTCCACACAGGCAGCTGCTACAATGGGTAGAGTACTGGGCCTGGAGTCGAAGACCTGAGTTCAAATTTGGCTTCAGATACTTACTAGCTGTGTGATCTTGGGCAAGTCCCTTAACTGCTGACTCAGTTTCCTCAATTGTAAAAAGAAAATAATAATAGCACCTACCCCACAGGGTTGTTGGAAGGATCAGATGAGATGATATTTGATACCTGCTAGCAAGTCACTGACATGGTTGTTACCTTAAGCTTCCCTATCTGAGGTGCTGTATGAACCTAGGTATCTTGATTCCAATACTCTCCGCTAAACCTCACCAAACTTCCTCTCTCTTAAATAACTATATAAAAGTGAGTGGTTATTTCAACTAGATATGGTACCAGAAAGAAATCTTGTTCTAGAAGGCAATCTAAGGGAAGAGTAGAGACAGAAAAATCCTAGAAGCAAAAATGACATTTTTCTTCGGATACTTTTTCCAGGCTGGTAAGCCTGATTCTTTATAGCCATGGTCATGCTTATATTGCCCAAAGACTGAGCTGTCCAACTGTGTCCTCTCTGTCATGCCCCACCTGGGGCAGGGTACTGCCCATGTGCTGACCAAGTAAGTCGGTGGTCAGGGAATAGAAAGAAGTGAAGAGCCCCTTGCAGTGGGCATGGGATGCTGTGATCTAAACCAGCTTCCAAATGCTGGACCTGGCCAGGGCTTCCTGATTGGCTCCAGATGATGTCATTCACATGGCCAGCATCCCC
This sequence comes from Petaurus breviceps papuanus, assembly GCF_028583685.1. Lineage (NCBI taxonomy): Eukaryota > Metazoa > Chordata > Mammalia > Diprotodontia > Petauridae > Petaurus > Petaurus breviceps. The sequence goes on along the minus strand of NW_027187360.1, from coordinate 5,021,927 downwards.
AGTGCAGAGCCAGGGCCTTTACTTGCTCTCTGAATTCCATTTTCAAAGCACCTTCAAGCTCCCTGTCATGTTCCCCAGGTTAATGATTATACTTCTCAGGTAATAGTTAAAGTCAGTCTGACCTTAGGCCCCAAAACACCCATCAAGGTGTGATATTATCACACCAAAACAGCCACCTGGAAGGTATTATTGCTTAATGAGACAAGGTTTATTTCATAGCCTGAAGGCAGCAAATTAAAGGGTATCCCCAAGCTTCAAGGGGCATCAAAGAGGTGTCAAAGGGGCATCATAGAGGCCTCTGGTTCCTCCAGAACAACTGGAAGAACAAAATGAAAAACTCATGGGGTACTAAATATTGAGAATTATAATTAAGTCACCTCTTCATTGTCTGTATGACCTAAAGTGAGTTACAAGATAAAACCCCTTCTGTTTGTTATAACACCCCCATACCCAAAAGCATGAAACATCTCCTATTGCCTACTATTGCTAGTCCAAATTTTTCTGACTGGCTTTCGAGGCCCCCTACAACCTGGCATCTTATTCGATCTTAAAACACTTCCAAACACACCTTATGTTCCATAGTGGCTGGTCACTCTACTATCTTCCTTACTTCTATCTCTATGTCTCTGATTAAGTATTGTCTCTGCCTAGAATTTCCTCAGTCTTTCTCTCTGCCTATCCCTGACAGCTCACATTTATTCAGTACTTTGACAGTTACACAGCACTTGCCTCATGACAACCTTATAAAGTAGTAAGTGCTAACATTAATATATCCATCTTACAGATGAGAAATCAGAAGCCTAGAGAGGGAATATAACTTACCCATAATCACATATCACTGACTGTCATAGTTGAACCCACAACTCTCCTAACTCCAAGTCCAATGTCCTTTCCTATGCAAAGGCCCAATAGAGTCCTGATGACATTTGCACCTGTTCCTTCTAGGTAGGATGGTGGTTCTGAAAGCATTAATTGAGAAGAAAAACCTTTGGGTACATGAGGATCTGAGTCAGAGTAGAGTAAGGTCAGGCCATCTGTTTTATCTCCAACCAAAACCATAGGACCAGTGCTTTCTCAATGTCCCAAGAACTAAGCTGGCATTCACTGGACAAAGTAAGGGTTTTTGTCCACTAAAATAGAACAAAACAATCCAACAACACAAAGGATGAGACCAAAAAAATCGATTTCTAGGACTAAGACTCCTTCAGAACTGTTTTGAAATGATTTTCTGGTCCATGAGAACAAATGATAGTTAATAACATGACTTGGCATAGGTAAGAGTGGATGCCTATCGGCATCCCCAGAGTTAAAATTCTGGGAGGATGCAAGAGTGCTTGCATGGGGGCTACATATCTAGAAAGGAGAAAGCAGGCTGTGTAAAATATTAATCAGGCACCGTTTTGAGCAGAGCTTGCAACAATCCTGAGCCAATCCCCTCTCTGCAGCCCAACAAGCTCAATGACATGACTCACAACTTCTGGAACTCATGCATTCTCTTGCCCTGGATGAACATGGAACAATTACAAAACCTACTCATAGCAAGAGAATAGGCAAGGAGGCAGTGGTGGTACAGGGCAGGATTGGAAAGTGAAGTTATCTTGCATTATGATAATAATTATCATCATTTTATGTGGTGCTTTAAGGTTTTAAAAATTCTTTACATATGTTAGTTATCTCATTTGTTCCTCCCAAGCCTGGGAGGCAGTTGCTATTATTATTTCTATTTTGCTAATAAAGAAACTGAGACTGAGAGAAGTTATAAGACTTGCTCAGGGTCTCATATCTAGTAAATGTCCAAGACAGAATTTGAACTCAGGTCTTCTTAACTCTAAGCCCATTACTCTTATCCATTGCACCACAACCACACTGTCAGTTTCTCCATGGTAGGGACACCACTATACTTGTATCCTACTCAGATTAAATTCACATACATAGGTAAACAATGATTGCAGCTATGTGAGCCCTCCCTCCAACCATGCAGACAGCAGCACCTCTGCAACACACTAGATTGTCTTTGAGAGTTGCTGTGACCAAAAGAATTCATCACCCCATGGTCACCTGTCAATAAGTCTCTCTACACTTAGCAAAGTTGTTCCTCAGGCAACAGACACACACTTCATCACTGAGCTCATACTGGAAAACTTTCTAGCTTAGTGGTCCTGGCAGGACTTGGGTTCCATCTGCAAAGCATTTAAGAACCTGTGATCAGAGAGGAAGTAAGTCACAGTGAAGGGCTGCCCTCATAGTCAAGCTTCAAGTCCTGCCTCTGCCACATGCTGGCTGTGTCACTTTGAGCAAGTCACTGATCTCAGTACCCCAAGCAACTCTCTAAAAAAAGCCACTAGATAGAGTGTTAGAGTTTGAGTCAGGAAGACCTGAATTCAGAACTTGCCACTAGCTAGCTATGTGTCCTTGAGCACATCACTTAGCCTCACCTAGGTTAACCTCTCCTTATCTGTAAAATGAGGATAATAACACCAGGTTGTTATGAGGATAAAATGCAACAATATGTTAAAGCACCCTGAAAACCTGTAGGACTAAGTTATAGGGCAAGGACTTATGTACTTTCATAGAGGGAGTTTTCTTCAACTAGGAATTCCTATCCCAATGAAATCCTAGGTCTCGTCAAAGAAGGAGGAGAAGGTGAAGAAAGAGGGGAAGGAAAAGAAAGACAAGGAGGAAAAGGAAAATGAGAAGGAAAAGGAAGAGGAAGATTAAGAAGATGATGATGATGAAGCAGCAAAGATAACCACCCCCACACAGCTAAAATAAGGCATCAGATTTTCGTGGAGGATATTAAAATTCCTCTATCTGTCCACATACATGTATCATATATATATATATATACATACATATTACATTTCTTTAGAATGCTTTTCTGTCTGTTATCTTATTTGATCCTTACATGGTAAACATTATTTTCCTCATTTTATAGACAAAGACAAATGTGGCTCATAGCAGTGAGATGACTTGCCTAATCAGAATATTGAACCCAAGTCTGCAAATTCCAAGCTCAGGGAAGCCACATCACACTTAATCTTTCAAATTCCAAGTGTGAGCAGAGCTCCTGTCCCATCACAGTTTTTCAGTCACTGGTTTGTCATGAATATTGCCATGGAAATTACATGAGAGTAGCAGCTTGGAGACCTAGGTTCAAATCCCAGCTCTGCCACTTACTAGTCTTCAACTCTGGCCCAGTTGCTTCATCTCTCTTGGGCATCAAAGTCTTTTTAACTGGAAATTGGAGATCAGAATCTTTGTACTATCTACCTTTTAGGGTCCTTGTGAAGCAATGTGGTATGGTGAATAAACTACCTCTTCTACATCCTGGCTGGATGACTCTGGGCAAGATGTCACTTAACTTCTCAGTGCCTAAACAGTTCTCCTAGACTTAGAAGTTCATAGAAGGTACTGACCTGTACAAGTAGAGGGAGTTTCCTGACTGAAGAGCTTGCTATATCAATGAAATTATAGATTATGTCTTTGTCCCTATCCACCTTTCAGAGTCTTTCTGAAGAAAGTGCTTAATAAACAGTAAAGCACTATAGAAATGCAAGGTATTATTAACAATGGAAATATAAGGTATTAGGGGGAATAGGACAATGACCTGGGCAAGCCAACTTTTCACCTAATATCCTGAGAAATACCCACCCTTAATGGACACATCATTATTTAGCTTCCCTTAGCCAATCAGGCTCTCCTCAAATATCTGTCCCTGTTAAAATGTCCACTGAGTTGGCAACTGAAATCGCACCTCCAGGAAGCCCCTGTCAGTCAACATACCACCCAACATTCTGAGTGGAACAAATTTATTACCTTATAAACACTGTCCAACTAACTGAATGCCAGTGGAGGTGGGGGTGGGCAGCTCAGGAGCAAGGGAGGGATAGGGAAAGGGAAGAGAGAACCTGGGTCCAGGCACACAGTTAAATCCACTCCTCTCAGACCCTGTATTTTGTGTTAATACTTGCCATCTGCTCATGTTGCATTTTTACCACAGAGAGGGAAAGGGAGGGGGGAGGAGAGACAGAAAGAGAGTGAGAGAGGTGGGGGGAGAGAAGAGAAGGGAAGTGGATGACAAGGAAGAGAAGGAAAGAGAAAGGGGGAGGGGGAAGATAGAAAGATACATGGCTTAACATTAGCACTTAGCCTTGAAGGAAGTCAGCCATTCTAAGAGGGTGAGGGAGATAATCAGAGAAAGAAAGAGGGAGTGAGAGAGGAGAGGGAGAAGGGGAGATATGGAGAGGGAGAGGGAGGAAGAAAGAGGGAGGAAGAGAGAAAGGGGGAGAGGGAAGAGAGATATCATGGCTAAGTAAAGACACTAAAATCTCTCTGTTTTTGTGTTGCTCTGGTTTCACCACCAGAGAAGAAAACCAGAGCCAAATCATGCCTCCTCAGAATTGCCACTGAAGGGAAATTCTTCAGGAGGAAGGGAAAGGAAGAGAAGGCAAGGGGAGGCCTCTTCTGCACGTCTGATACTCCACCAGGCAAGAAATCTGCCTCAGGGAGCAGCTCAGTGCAGAGCTGGTGGGGGGAGGGGGAGGGGAGAGAGGGAGGGAGAGGGAGGGAGAGAGAGGGAAAGAGAGGGAGAAGGAGAGTGAGAGAGAGAGAGTGTGTGTGTGTGTGTGTGTATATTCGCCAGTGAGTAAGTGTGTGAGTGTGAGTGAGTGTGTGTGTGTGTGTGAGAGAGAGAGAGAGAGAGAGAGAGAGAGAGAGAGAGAGAGAGAGAGAGAGAGAGAGAGAGAGAGTGTGTGTGTGTGTATGTGTATGTTGGGGTGGAGATGGGAGGGGGTGGGGGTTCTAATGGGGAGGAGACTCAGCGGTTGGCAGCTGCGACTCCTACAGGCAGAGACAGGGGACAGCATCCTCTCCAAATCCTCCATTACATCACAGACGGAAAAGCTGCCCCAACCACAGAAAAAGAAAGGCCTCAAACCTTCCTGATGGTTCCCCAGGCCAGGCCTGCCCAACTGGATCATATCAACAAAGAGTTATGGGGGAAAGGACTCGGGACTAGGGTTGAATAAATCATTTTTTGATCAAATTAAAGTTGGGTGATGCAGTGGACAGAGCCCTGGCCTGGAAATCAAGAGAGCTGGGTTTTAATGTCTTAGTTCTGTCATCCACTTTTGAGGTGACCTTGGAAAAGTCACTTCCCTCTCTGAATCTAATCTTCTTCCTCAGTAAAAATGGCTGGGGGTAGAGAGTAGGGTTGGATGTTCTCTAAGATCCCTCTAACTTTCCAAGTTCCTCCTAGCTCCTGACAAGTTCTAAGACCATTCCAGTTCTAACATTTTCTGTTCTAAGATCCCTTCCAGTTCTGAGATTCTATGTTTCTGTGTCCTTCCAACTCCAAAATTCTATTTTCCTCTCAATTTTGAAATTTTATGTTCCAATGCTAACTTTCTATGTTTGGTGTTTTTTTTTGCTTTTTTGGAGGGCAATTGGGGTTAAGCAATTTGCCCAAGGTCACATGGCTAGTAAGTGTTAAGTGTCTGAGGCTGAATTCGAACTTAGGTCCTCCTGACTCCAGGGTTGGTGCTCTACTCACTGTGCCACCTAGCCGCCCCAAGTTTCTATGTTCTAAGATCCCTTTCTGATTTAACTTTCTATGTTCCTTCCAGCTCTGACATTTTATGTTGTAAGGATTCTTCTAGCTTTAACATCCTATGTTCTATTATTGTATGGCCTTCTCCAAACTGCTTTCCCAAAGTACTTGAAGGATTATAACAAGTATTACCCTTTCATCTGAAAAACAGCAAGCTTCATGGAATACTGAATCTCCCTCCAAAGCCTGTTTTCATATACTGCAAGAGGTCAATTAGTTTACAGACCTAACCTGTGCTGGGATCATCTAACCTTCTTTGGGAAGCAGGACAGGGACTTTATCAAGAGAGAGCCAACCCTAAGGGGGTCTCTGAACTTGGGACCAAGTTTCCCAACCATGCTTCTAGGTTTTTTGGGCCTCCGCAGAGGCCCAAAGCTTTACACACCCCACAGTTCTCTCCTGTGCAAAATCTGCTTGTGCAACTCTGCAAGCCTGGTGTTGGGACATGGCCCAGAGTGGTTTTGCTATTAGCCAAAGAGTCATCCTTGGAAAGAGTTGTGCTCTTAACCATTGGAAAAATTAATCAAAATGACACCTCGTGAACAAGATGTTTTGGCTCACTGGAAAACAAACAGCGGTTTACAACAAATTAGCAAGGTTCACTCTGTGCTTCTGGGCAAAGAGGCAACTTAGAGCATTCTGAATACTATTCCTGGGGCCTTCACTAGACTGGGACTGGTTCTTGGCAAATAGGAAAACTATCCAAGACAACCAAGTCCCTTGATCTCCCTCTCCTGCATTTTGAAGGGCCCCAAGGCCTAGGGAGCAAGCTGAGATGTCTCCACTTCATTTTTACACTTTCCTGCTTCTGCTGCCTGCCCTGATAATATGTTGCAGATGTGAAGCTCTCTCTTTCTTTGTATGAAGTTGCTGGGCCAGACTCCCTCTTCAGAGAACTTTGCTCCCTCTAAGTTTGTATCCTTTAGGCTAGGTGCCCTCCTAGGCTTCTTTGCTATGATATTTAGTAAGACCACCTCCTCCACTATCTCCCCACACCTCCACAGTGAGTGGATTCAAGGAGAAAGGAAATTTGGATGACTGACAATTTCTCTGAGAAATCAGTTCTAAACGATCAGTCCTAGAGCTATGGTAGGAACAAAACTTATCCAGGGCCCACCAGAATACTCTTTCTCTTTGTCTCATTCTCTCTCTACCTCATATTCCTTCAGCTTTCAAAATGAAGTCTTATGTTCAGAAACCCCAGCCTCATCCTCCAGTAAGGATCCTATGGCTAATCCAATCTGACATCTCTGAGAGTTACTCAACTTCTGACTTCAGCCATATTGGAGTGTTCATTTCACCTACTCTACCAACTTCAGATGGTCCTAGGGTACCAGATACCCAAAACCATATAGGAAAAATATTTCTGATAACCCCATGGAAGAGAATTATTCTTAAATATCCAAGCCTCTCCTTCCTTCCAAAATCCACCCCCATATTCATTAATTGCACAGACATAGATGGAAGCACCTTCTACATTCCAGGGACTCCAGTAAGCACTGGGGACAGAGACAAAAATGAGGAACTTTCATTAGCAGAGGAAATAAATGAACATGACTATGTTATATAAAATTCTTAGAGTAAAAATAAAGAACTTGGGGGGAGGGACTCTACTAATAAAAACTTATACTGATATGAGCTTTGCACTTTTCCAAATGTTTTCACCTGTACAATCATATTGGTCCTCCCTCATAATCCTTTGAAGTAGGCAGGGCCTGAATTACGATATCCATTTAACAGAAGAAGAATTAGAGCTCAGAAAGGGAAGTAATTACCTAGTTAAAAAGTGGTAATTAGGACTTGAACCCAGATCTCCTGAGTTAGTCACAGAATTTTTGAGCTAAAAGGGCTTTTCAAAACAATCTTGTTCATTCTTAATCCTTTTCTCAGATGAGAACATGGTATATGGAAGGTATATTGTTCTGGGTCATCCAGCTAGTAAGGATCAGAGCTAGGAATAAAATCTTTCTCTTCCGATTTATATTACAGGGTTTTATCAGCCATACATACTGAGCACCTACCCCCATCAGAGGCCTTGTCTATCTTTAGGAATATCCACCATCCCCAAAGTCATCTTTTCACATACCTAGCATATGGTTATTTCTATAGTAAGTAAGGAGAAAAGGTCTTGCAGAAAGGGGATTTATTTATTCTTGGTTCTGTTACAAGATTGCTACCTGACCTGTGCCAAATCACTTGTCCTCAATGATGAGCTGGCTGATTTAAAAAAAAAAACATGGAAAGACTTGCTTGAAATAATGAAAAGTGAACTGAGCAGTACCAAGAGAATGTTGCACATTAAAACAGCAATATTTTCTATGAACAACTTTGAACAATTAAGTCATTTTGAGATTTTAAATACTAAAATCAACTACAAGGTACCTACATATGTACACATATTTGTGTCTAATGGTAACCTCCTCTAGGGCAGGGTGGGGAGAGAGGGAGAAAAAAAATTAAAAGCTCACAGCAGAGAAGAAAAGAAAATTTAGAAAGAAGCACAGAAAAGCAGGGTACATTTGAAATGATATATAATATTTATTACATAGTTTTTTAAAAAAGTAAACAGTGTGAAATGGAAATTCATAATTCATATTGTGAATCCTCTATGCTGTGCTTTGTACATGGAAATGTTCTTTTTTATATTTAAATTCAAAATGATTTTTAAAAGGTAAAAAAATCACTTACCTTCTGCTGCCTCCATTAATTTTTTTTTTTTTAGTTTAGACCTGTAATGTCATTGGTATAAGGAATTTCAAGCAAGAAAATTCCTTCTACCCATGCAGATCAGCAATTGTTCTGCAGCTCATAGTCTTAGAGAGGTTACGGGCATTTAAAGCTCAGGGCACTAGGCCCAGGATGGCCACCAGTATGTGCCACAGATAGGACTTCAATTCAGGTCCTTCTTACTCCAAGGCCAGCCCTTCAGCCTTTGTCTTGACAATCCATTTCCTTCAATCCACCTCCATATATATGTAAAGTGAACTGGGATGTAGTGATAGGAAGTTGTAACGAGGTGACAAAGATATGGCTGGTACAGGTTAGAGAGGCAGGAAAGAAGAATTTTCTTCTTGGAATAACATTCTTCATGGAATGTTAGAATCAGAAGAGACCTTAGAACATAGATTGTCCAAGCTAAGGAGGGCCTTAGATCATAGAATGCTGAAGCCTCTCCTCAAATTACAATAGAGTGTGAGCTCCTTGAAGGCAGGAACTGTTCATCTTTGTTTCCATATTCCTAGAGCTAAACACAATATCTTGTACATAGTAGAAAATCGATTTGTGTTCAATTCAATTGAACATAGATAGCACCCAGGTCTTCTGACTTTGAATCCAGTGTTTCTTTCAATAAACCATGTCTCTCTTCACACTAATTCTGCATAGTATACACACTCACAAAAATACTAGATATAATTATTGTTCATGTGAGAACAGGAATAGTGTAGGATGGGGGAGGGAGGAGGGATCTACACTGCTTCCTGAGGCTGAAGGTGGTGACTGCTCACTGCAGCTGCTACCACATAGAACAACAGGCCAACAAACTGGCCAATCCTAACTCCAACCTCCAGGAGGCCCCACAAAGAGGTCTTCTAACCCCTCCCCCACTTCTGAGATTGCCCTGGTGCCAGCTGTACTGGACT
>NW_027187360.1:4998248-5012668 GCF_028583685.1 Petaurus breviceps papuanus | reverse complement strand
GAAGAGAGAAGGGAAGGTCCTTGAGATAGGCCCTCCAGTACAGCCAGGGCAGTCTTCCTAGGAAGTTTTCAAAGAAGACTGGCAAACTGGGTGAGATCCAGACCTGGGTGCTCCCATATGTTTGACGGAGACTCTGATCTTCCTGGGGCCTTCTTTTCCCCTTTTAGTGTTTACTGGATCTAGGGCAAAAGGGGCCAAGAGGAGGAAGAGCAATCAAGGGCACAAGTCTGGGTAGTTCACTTTGGCTTATTCCCTCTCCGGGGTGAAGCATTTAGAGCTGGGAGAAAGAGGAAAGTCCAGAGTGGATTTCACCCTTAAAAGTCAGTTGCTGATTCTAGACCCAACCCAGCTACCTGAGATCAGACCACCTTCTCTAAAGGGGAATGGTTACCTCTGGGGCAGGCTATGGGGCAAGACAATGAAGGAGAATGGACTCAAGATTAAACAAAAAGCTGAGTTATGGGATTCAGAGAGAAAATGAAGTAGAGAAAGAAAGAAAACTAAGACCATTAGGAATTTCACACACACACACACACACACACACTCTCTCTCTCTCTCTCTCTCTTCCCCCTGCCCCCCTTATAAGGCCTATCCTAGATCTGATGCTCCCTTGGTAACTGTAATCATGACCACCAAGAAAGGCCCCTCAAGTAGGCCAAGATTAACACTCCTTGCTAGACTGTACTCATTGGGTGACTCACTGGCTACCGGCAGAGATGCATTTCCCAAGACAAGTTACTACAGGTAATGTCTACAAGCTTCATGCTGCTGTGGGGAAACAGGGACCAAGGAGGATTCAGAGTACCAACAGCAGGAGCTCTCAGCACCTTCAGGCTACCTGAAGGTCATCAGAAGGCACTGGACTGCCATCTTACCTGTGGTATCCATAGAAGATCAAGAGGGTTGGAAAGTGACCAACCATTTATAGAATTCCTCTCCCATCTTGGTGATGCAATCAAAGAACTACTGGCCTAGGTTTGCTTTTTTCTTCAACAAATATTTGCTGAAAGAAGTGGAAACTAAGGGGGTTCCCATCAGTTGGGGAAGATCTGAACAAACTATGTCATATGAATACAATGGAATATTATTGTGCCCTAAGAAATGATGACAAGGGACCATTTTCAGAGAATTGCTGAGATTTATATGACCTGATTCAGAGGGAAATGAGGAGAACCAGGAGCATAATTTACACAATATCAACATTGTAAAGAAAAACAACTTTGAAAGTTTAGATTTCCTATGAATGCAGTGACTCCAGACATCCTATAATGGAGCATACTGCCCAACTGCTGACTGAAAGCTGGCTGAGAAGCACTTAGCAAGTGCCTCCTACGTACCAGGCACCGTGCTAAGCGCTGGGGATACAAAGATAGGTGAAAGCCAATCTCTGCTCTCAAGGAGCTCGAAGCCTAATGCACGAGACAACGAGCTCACTTCATTTGGTGTTTTTTAAGTTCAAATAAAAAGTTGGGTGGTGAAATAGTGAAGCTAGAGCAATAGGCCTGGAGTCAGAAAAAACTGTGTGACCCTGGGTAAGTCACTTCACTTCTTGTTTGCCTCGGTTTCCTAAACTGTAAAGCAGGATTATAATAGAGCTTACCAGGGCGGCCAGGTAGCACAGCGAGTAAGAGCACCAGCTCCAGTGTCAGGACGACCTGGGGATCAAATCCCAGGCTCAGACATTCAGCACCACACCCAGAGATAACTGGCCATGTAACCTTGAGCAAGTTACTTAACCCTGATTGCTTAAAAAAAAAAAATAGAGCCTCCCTCCTAGGGTGGTTGTAAGGATCAAATGTGATATTTGTAAAGCACTTAGCTCAGTGCCTGGGAAATAGCAGATGTTTACTAAATGCTCATTCCTTCTTTTATTCCTACTATTGTCTAGTCCACAGATCTCCTTCTTGTACATAAGATTAGCATGAGAAATGAGCAAAGGCTTTGTTGGTATGTAACCAAATTGTGATTATGTAGCACTACCCTAATCTACCAGTCTACTTACCCTCAAAAAAAGAAATTGAGATTAATTTCTTATGACCTTTTCTAGATGAAATCATTCTGGCCCTCAGAGGTGACTGATCCCGCCTCTAGGTATCTACATACTATTTCTTTAACATTATGTTCTTAATTTTCTCAGGAATCAGTCAAGGACAATGCCTGGCATAAAGTGTACAACCTATAAATGTTAGTTGCTGTTGTTAAAAACTCCTATGTGCAAGGAGACACTGTACCAGCACTAAAGGAATCACAAAGTTCCTGCTCCCCTAGGAGTGGACTAATCTAGTGGGAGAGCTGAGACAGCTAAGTGATATAAGGATATTGTACTGGATTTATAATCAGGAAGACCTGAGTTCAAATCCTACCTCAGGCAACAACTCACTGTGTGACACTAGACAAGTGACCTACCCTCTCTGTGCCACAGTTTCCTCATCTGTAAAATAAGGGGGTTAGATTCAACAGCCTCTGAGGGTTAGCTAACTCTGTGATCCTATGAACTACAACACTTAGTTGTATATGATTAATTTGCTATGAGATAACCACACATTAGAGCTGGTAAAGACCTTGGAGAACACCTTGGCTCCAGAGGAAGAAACGCAAACAAAGAGTTTTTAAATAATTTGACCCAAAGTTATATAGTGAGTTAGAAGAGCTGAGATTTGAACCCAGGTTTCTTCTACTGAAGTCAGTTCTAAAGAACATTAAGGGCAGCCCATAGATGGAGATAACCAGAGAGAAGCCTGTGATCTGTGTGGGTGGAGAGATTAACCATATCACTGAATTCACAGATCCATCAGGTACCAAAAGCATTGCCAAGGGCCCTGCCACTTCTTTGACCACTGCTCTCTCATCATCATAGACTAAATCATAGCACCATAGACTGGTAGATTGGGAAGGGACCTTGTAACATGGCACACAATGTCAGCAGGTATCTGGAGAGTATCTAAGAAGTCATCTAATTCCTATGAGGAAACAGAAGGGCGGGAATTGACTTGCCCAAGGGCACTCGACTTGTCGGTTAGTGGCAAAGATGGAACTACATCCTTAGATTACCAGGGCCAAAGGGGCTTTGAATGATGCCAGTATCCAGGTTGGTGAGGAAATAAACCAGCTGAACTAAAGCACTGGAAAGCCCTTTCTCTCCATTTCTACAGTATGCTAGTCACGATTTCCACCCCACTCCTTGCCAGGAGGAGAAGGTGGGATACTCACATTTCGGAAGGCAGGCAAACTGGTTGACTGTAACCATTTTCGAATGGTATAAGGGAATGTTCCATAATCCTTCTCGGCCTGGAGCACTTGTGCCTCCAGGAAGGAGACATGGTGTCCCACCATCTTCACAAATGCCTTGGGGGAAGGGATTTTTGGGGGGAGGAAAGAATGGAAGGGAACATGGGTAGAGTCGAAGAAAACAAAACCAGGAGAAAAGCTTAGACACATCTGCCTTGGATTTGAACACATTCCTGACTGCAGCTCCACAGCCCAGAGCAAGACGTCAAAACCCCTAATTACTACCACAAGTCTTCCCTCAGCAGCTCAGGTTTCATGCAGTGCCCCATAGCCATCCCTGGGAGAACATGACAAAAGGACTAGTTCCTGGGGATCCCAAGGTCCAAGAGGACAACTTCAGACAATATAAGGCTGCTTGCTACTCTGGTGTTGATTCACTATGTGGCTTCGGCAAAAGTTCCTTATGTTGGGGCGGCTAGGTGGCACAGTGAATAGAGCACCGGCCCTGTAGTCAGGAGGAGCTGGGTCCGGATCTGGCCTCCAGACACCCCACACACACACACACACACACACACACACACACACACACACACACACACACACACACACAAATAGCCATGTGACCTTGGGCAAGTCACTTAACCCGAACTGCCCTCCAAAAAAGCAAAAAAAAAAAAAAGTTCCTTAATGTCTCTGGGCTTCGGTTGCTCCAAATGTCATAAAATAGAGGAAATTAGGAAGCATGGTGCAGTAGAAAGGGAGCATTAGGTATAGAATCAGAAGACTTGAATTCAACTCCTAGTTCATTAAGCTATTTCCTGTATGACTTCATGTAAAAGCCATTTAATCTCTCTAGGCTTTCAGGTTTCTCCTTCTAAGAGGAAAAAGTTGGACTAGATGATCTCTAGGGTAAAAAACACTGTCCTATGAAACTTTTCCCATTTTCCAGGGCTGGAAATGAATGAGATCAGTTCTTCGAAGCTCCTTGACCAAAAGGCATTAAAGAAATTCAAGATGGTGTTATTAGCATAATTCTTCAGGTGCTCAAGCAGATATGATTTCTCAACAATTGCTTTATCACAGTGTGAGAAACCAATTTACTCTTTGGGGAGAGGGAAGAAAAAGAATGGAGAGGAAGAAGAAGTTCAGGGTCCACTTGGCAATTGTATAAACAGGGACCAGAAAGTCCCTACTAACAAGGGCATTGTCTCTTTCTCCTCACCCTTTCTGAGTCAATTCACATGGTATCAAAGAGTAGGAGAGTCTTCCTCTTTCTTCCTCATGCTCTGCATCCTACAAACAACTCCAGTTTCTTCTTTACACATTAATACCATTCTGGTAGGGAGTGTGAGGCACTGCACAGGAATGTAATAATTCCAAGGCCTAAGCTGCCTTTGAAATGCCAATAACTGCCTCATGGCAAAACCACAGCAGGAACAGAGAGAAACCTGCAAGGCCTAACCTACTCTGGTCTCATGGGCCAGGCACAAGTTTCATTCAACACCCATGGGGTTGTTTTTGTTTTGTTTTGAAGCATATCTGCTAAGCTGCTTTTTTCCCTCCCCCAGCTCACCCAAGGTCTAGTGGGGACACTGGCTAGAAACTGCCTCAGACCTCAAAAGGCTGAAGAGTTCATAGGATTTAAAACTGGAAAAAGACCTTAGAGATTCTTCTTCTTGTACAGAAGAGAATCAGAGGCGCAGAGAGGGAAAGTGATGCCAAATAGCAAGTGGCAGAGTCAGGACTCAAACCCAAGTCCTCTGACCCCAAATTCTGTGACTGGAAGGCATCCAGACTGGGCTCTTCTCTACATAGAATGGCCCTTTTGTCCACAAAAAGAGCATCTTTGCTGGGAACCTGACACTGGGTAGGCAAGATAATATGTTGAGGATAATAGGGTAACAATTCACATCTACCAAACTTTCAGGTTTATAAAGTATGGAAGCAGACCATTCCAACACTGTTATCCTCATTTTATAGATGCAGAAACTGAAGCAAATCAGTTTCCTTCTTCTGGGCCTCCATTTCCCCATCAGTAAAATGAGGAGGTTGGTCTAGATAACCTATAATGTCCCTTTCAGCTATGTATCAATGACCCCATGATCCTTAAACTCTGAGAGATTAAGGAATTCACCTATCAGGGGCTAAAGGTCAAAGCTGGAATTCCAGCCTCCACCTCCTACCCTTTAGTCCAATGGTCCTTCTGCCATGTCACACTGCCTCAATACCAAGCTGGCTCCTGCCATGCTCATCCTCAGGTCTTCTACCTCCATCTTTCCTTCAGTTGAGCAAGAAATCCTGGACCTTTCAATGCTTTAAACTGCCAGTTCTTTTTTCCTTGTGTCCCCTCTCCCCACAATCCCACCCAAAGCCTTGTTCCTGAGTTAAAGCTGAGGCCCTTGCTGGGGAAAAGTGGAGGAAGGGATGAGGCTCTATTAGGGAAAACTGGAAAATTTTATAGGAATAAGAACCCCTTAAATTATTTAGATATAGTAAATTGAATTATTTTAGATGAGGAAACAGAGACAAGAGGTGAGGCAATTTTCCAAAAGTCACATAGGTAGTATCAGTGCTAGCATTGGAACCCAGGAATCCTGACTTGATGGCCTGTAAGGTCCCTTCAAGCTATAAACCTATGATCCTATGACTCCAAATTGAAGGTCCTTTCTATCTATGCTGTCATCTACACTGACTACACTAACTACACTGTCTATACTGACCATACTGTCTACACTGACTATACTGCCTCTCAAAGTGAACCCCATGAATACACAAGAGGTGGATGGGGGAGGGGGTGGCCAGAAGACACATAGCACTCACTAGTCCCAGATGCTCTTCTACTTGTCTGGGAGCATTCAAATCAAATCCATCTCAGAGCAGGTTGGCAACAGATGTTAAACCAATTGCCTCAAGTAGCAGCCCAGCTACTGCCAGGCGCAATTTACACGTGTTCAGTGTCCAGAGAATCTCAAAGCACTTTATAGAAACCTGAAGAGGAAGCCTGGATGGCATGTAGCCATAGAAATGGGTTCAATGATCACTGACTTCCCAAGTGGACCCCCTTCTCCTCATGGACTGGCCCTCACATCATAGGGAACGTAAACATTAATTGATTTCTCCATCCCCAGGAAGCCCTATTACTGTATCTGGGAGACTCCCATCCTACCACCTCACTACATTTGAAGCAGTAAGACTGTGATAAATATCCCAAGTTAACTCTGGTGTTGGTTTAGTGAGGCAGGATGGACTTATAGAAAAAGCAGCTATTTCAGAGCTCAGAGACTTGGGTTCAAATACCAGTTTAAACTTTTCATGAATCACTTAACCTCTCTGAGACTTGGTTTCTTCTTCTGGAAAATAGAGGTGATAATATTTAATCCTTAGCTCAGAAACTGCTGTGAGAAAAATTTCTTTGTAAATCTGAATGGGCTATAGAAATGTGAGTTATTCTGATTTACGATGGGGGTGGGGTTTGGGTTTCCACTAAATAAGGATAACTCTGATGATCTCATTGTGGTTTAGAGGTGACCCTGCTTCTTGACAGCTGTTCCAGGAGGAATACAAGTTCCAGCATATTCTACCATCTTAGAAAGCCTTTGAGTAAGGACACAGTGACAGAATACAGGTCTATTATCTAGAGACAAGCCTAGCATAAGTTGGAAATCAGATTGTTTTCAGGCTGATGAAATTCTTGGGCATAGCAGTTCTGTAAGTACATCAACTAAGCTTTGTAGGAGTTGCAATCTGTGTCAGTGGAAGGAGTATTTATTCAGAAGAGCTCATAAATGTTGGAAGTCTTTGAAGTAATTTGGTTGTGGGCAGGATTCAAGAGGGGCAGGGAGTTTTGTAAGCCAAGTCCAGGCTCCTGAAAGTGCTGGCAAGATCATCTTACCAAAAAAAAAAAAGAGGCTATATTATTGGGTCCAGCTAAAATCACATAGATCACAAGGATTTTACCATGTTGGAATTAGGAGACAGGATTCAGGAAGTAGCATATAGGCCAGGGTCAAGAATCAAGCATCAATCAGGCAGGATCAGACAGGCTGGGGCTGATGACCTCTGTGGGCCCCCTGCCTCTGCTCAGACTTGCCTTAGCTCATTCCTAGACCTCAGGCAAGGGGTTAAGACAGGAGCCCTTTCCTCTCTCCAATGGAAAGGGAAAAAATGATCCAATCAGTATAGGGAGCAGTGCATAGAAGTCAGCTTCATCCAAGCTGGGAATATCATTCCATGCAAAGGAAATAAGGACAGGATTTCAGTTTTAGAATTGGAAAAAGACAGACAGAGACTAAGAAAAAGCTACAGACCTTTGCTTTTTCCCTCTTCAAAAAATCCATTAACCAAAATTAAAATCGATCAGCTATTCTAATGTCAACTTTTTTTTAAACAATATTCACTCCTGGCTCCCAGTTGATCCTGCTTCCTAAGGTATATCTGGTTCATACTCACAGGCTCTCTTTCAGGAGGCCCAAAAGACAGTAATTGTCTATGTCAGAAGGGTTGTAAAAAAACACACACTAATCATATGCATTGTTGGTGGAGTTGTGAATTCGAACAACTGGAAAGCAGTTTGGAATTATGCAAAGAAAGTAACTAAAATGTGTATCCCCTGTGACCCAAGAGATTCCACTGTGAGGCACATACTCCCAAGTAGCTAACTGACAAAAAGAAAGGCTCCACGAAGACCAAATGTTTATAACAACACTTTTTTTTTTTTTAGCAAAGAATTGGAAACAAAGTAGATGTCCATTGACTGGAGAATGGCTAAACAAATTGTGGTATGTAAACATAATCTTTAAGATGGGTTTTTAAAAAGAATTGATAAATATAATGACTACAAAATATGGAAAGACTTACATGAACTGATACCAAATGAAGTAAGCAGAGCAGGAAAACAATAAACACAACTATAACTGTAAATGTAGGGAGAATTGCAGATAATGTCAGAATTTTTTCACTGTTTTGGTTGGTTTTGCTGAATTTTTTTTCTTCCTCTTAGAAAAAATTCTTTTTTATATAGAGTGGCTTTTTAGGAGTGAAGAAGAAGGACACAGGGAAAAGTGTAGGTGATATAAATATAAACACATATATATGAATAACAATATTTCTGAAAGAGGGAAGGAAGGAAGGAAGGAAGGAAGGAAGGAAGGAAGGAAGGAAGGAAGGAAGGAAGGAAGGAAGGGAAGGAAAAGGAAGGAAGGGAGGGAAGAAGGAATGGATAGAGAGATAGAGACAGAAAATGTTCAGGCTATTCAGGCTTAGCCTACCAGTCTAGCTCCCCAATCAATCCACAGCCCAATGCCTTCTCCTCAGAATTAGATTCTTGAGAGACAAGGCAAAGGAACACCCCCACCCCAACCTCCATTTGATTTTTCAGACACCTTCAAATATCAATATGACAAACCTCTAATTTATCCACTTTGGTGTATATGCCATTCATCTCCATCACTTTGGCTTTAACAAGGGGAATATTTTCATCCAGAATCTGCGACGTGTCATTCCTGATCTGCATGAGACAAAGCAGCCCATCAAGGCAGAGGATTCTCTCTGGGGCCCTGCTCCCTATTCTATATGCCTTGTCTTCCTCCGTGAAGGGGAATGGATTGTGGCCAGCAAGGGTCTGGGAGAAGAAAGTTGAGGAGATTCAGACTCATCAGTGACATAAAGTAGCTGCTGTGATTTGTGGCTTGCTGTCATGTCAGTGTATCATGGTGTATTGTGACACCTTACCTCATCAGGGACAGGAATTAACCCAAACTAAGGGGGGGGAGGGGGGAAGAGGATTGGAACATGCTAATTTTCTCAAATCCAAACCCAACCCAAATATAAATTAGTTACTTAACTAGAGACCAAATAATATTTCTCACCCCTCACCCCAGTCCTAACCAATCAATCAGATACATTTTCTGTCAAGCACAGAACATTAAAATGATGTGTCAAAGCCAGACTCAATACTTCTTTCCTTAATTATCAATCAAGCACCATGCTGTGGGAAGGAAATATAAGAGTATTGTGGACAGAGCTCTAGGTTTGAAATTAAGAAGACATGAGTTAAAGTCCTTCCTCTAAAACTCAGTGGCCATGTGGCCTTGGGCAAGTTATTTAAGGTGAGCCTCAGTTCCCTCATCCATAGAAAGAGGGGGTTGAGCCAGATGATTAGCTCTAAATCTATGATCCTATAATCTGCCCTAGAGTCCTAGAGGCACCACTTACTATCTGTGTGAATTTGGATCAGTCTCTTCACCTCTTTAGTCCCATTTCCTCATTTATAAAATTAGAGGTTAGACTCAACACTAAGGGCTCTTCAGGCTCTGACATTATATGTTACGTGTTCTAAGATCCCTTCCAACTCTGACATTTTAGGATTAGTTTCTGGGTGCCACTGTGGGGGGTGTGGGGAAAGAAGTGTCCTTGTGAGTAGGTGCAGGTCAGGGCACCTGTGGCCTCTTCAAGGAGAGAAGATTACCAGCAGATTGGAAAGGTACAGTTGTCTACCTTCCCCAACATTCCCTTCCCATTACCCTCTGTTCCTTCCTTATTTGGAGAGCTGCTCTTCCCCACCCCCAATACCTCGATCTCATTGGCCAGAAACCAAAAAGGACTCTCATGCTCCCAGAGTTTGAAAAAGGGTCTGAAAAACATCAAACTGAGACCCAGTGTGGAAAACCAAGTGAGCAATTACGGGTACACCTGCTTTGGGGGAGGTGGGTGGGGAGAACTGGGCCAATTTCTCGGGCTCATTATATGTCTGATAGGAAACCAGATCAAGCAGTGGGAGGGACCATCAAAAGGGAACCAGTGCCTCACTGCTATGCTTCAAAGAAGGTTATTTTTGTAAAACCAAAATGGAGTGAATGGAAAGAGACAACCAGCTGAGGAGACCTCAGCTCTGGATCTAGTCCTAGGTTGAACCTGTCTATTCCTTCAACTCCTGAGAAGGGCTCAGCTTCAAACTTTGATTGCTGTGGCCTTGGTGGGGTATCAATCTCTTTCCCCACCCACCCCCTCTCCAACACCTCCTGCCTGTCCCCTGGCCCACAGGAAATAGCCAAATGCCCAGTGCCTATTTTTGCAGAGTCCGTTTCTGGAGAGAACCCCACCGTAAGGCAAAAGCCAACCAGGGAGAGAATTATTCAGTGCAACAAAGAGTAGAAAATTATCATTGCTACAAGGTCAGAGTGTCAGTGGAACATGCCCAGATCTTCTCACACACCCTTTCCCTCCCACCTTTTAATCTTTTCAGAGACAGAAAAGAAAAAGGAAAAAAAAATGTGGCACAAGATTCAGGCTATTAGCTATGTGGGACAAAAGATTGCTTAGAATGGTACAGCCTGGGACAGAAGAGGAGAAGGGGCTTCTTCAGTCAGGTAGAAATCCTGTATTATGCTGGGAATTCCTGGGGAAAGCACCTTCAGTTTGGTAACTTAAAGGCAATGTGGTATACTAACTGGGACATTGAGAAAACCTAAGTTTGAGCCCCAGCTCAAATTTCTGTTTGAGAGCAGGTAATTTTACATCCTTGAACCCTCAGGTTCCTCAACTGCAAAATGGAGACAATATTTGCATGATCTATTTCTGCAACTGTTTTGAAGAGAGTTCTTTGCAAAGTATAAAGGCTTATTTAAAAGTGAATTGTTTTATTTAGGAAGACCCAATCCAGAGACTAAGAGTAGAAACAAAGGAATAGCAGGACAGGAATTCAAAAGCTTCCCCTAAGAATTCACAAGGCCCAACCCCCCCAAGTGCAAAAGTGCAGGCCCAATTCCCTTAGGCTACTATGCTCCCATCTTCTCAAAGCTGCCCTCCTGAAATTAGAGGTGTAGGCAATGGGTACAGAGGTCAAATGCAGGCCCACCCCTGAGAAGCAAGGAATAGCCTCAGTAATGCAGGGCCCCAGAGCAAAAAAAAAAAAGCAAAACACACTTGACCCAAGAAAGAGAAGTATTGCCAAATGCAGCTGCTGGACTAAGGCCAGGGAGAACTTTTCTCCCACTGCTTACAGAGAGAAACAGTCAGCTCCCTGGAGAAAGGTGGGATTCAGGCTACTGAGAGGGCCCTCATCCTAAACTGCTCCAGTGAAAAGGCTGGGATTTAAGCTCTTGGAAGCCCTCAGAAGGAATGGACACTGTTCTGGACACTACAGATTACCAAGTGTTGGCAATTCTCACCAGTTAGGCTACTCATTTCTACCTACCTATGGTTCCCTTGCCCCCATCCTGCACCCCACCCCCACACAACTAATGTCTCTATAGGTGAGACACAGCTTATCATCTCTGCTACTTTTGTGATGACATTACTCATTTCCAATGCTAGAGTCCTTTACCATCTAGAAAGTTTTCTTTATCGAAGCCTTGTAAGGTAGGTAGACAAAGTTATTCTCATTTTAAAGATGAGGAAACAGAGAAGCAGAAAAGTTAAGTGGCTCACCTAAGGACACAAGCTGCAGACCTACAATTTAAAACCAGGACTCCTGACCCCAAATCCAGGGTGCTGGCCAACAAGTGAAGCTGAAGAGGAAGCCTTTACATGTATATGACCCCTTGCAGCTTACACAGTATAACCATAATCTTATAGTTTATAAAGTGCTTTTGCACCTATTGCCTTCAACAATCCCTAAATTATGGCCAAATTAAATTATTCACTGTTTCTTTAACTACTCCTGCACTTTCCACCTCTCTACCTTTGCCAGTGCTGTTCCTATTCTTGGCATACCTTCTCTCCCATCTCTTCCTGTTGGTGTCTGCTCTATCAGTGTCCACTAGTTACTTTGTCACTTCAATTTAATTCAATAGAACAGATATTTATTATGTGTATGCAGAGAACTACTATGCTTGAGAAAGATAAGAAATAGTCCCTGCCCCTAAGGGAGTATGTCCAGGTGGAGCTGACATAAATATAGATAACCGTACTACATATTATCTGACATCTTACATGAAACCTCCCCTGATCTTCCAGTTAGGTGCAGTCTCTCTGCCTCCTCTGATCTCCTAGAACTTTGTAGCTTTCCTATATTCCTCACGCTCTTATCATCGTTAAAATCAGGGGACTTTTCTGGTCATCTACCTGTTTTCGCATGGTCCATAATAAAGTATATCACATTACCTAGACTCCCCTATTTGACTAAGCCTCTTGAGGTCAGGAACCATTTTCTTGCTTGTTTCTGTTTCCCTTAGCAACTGACACAAGGCTTTGGTACATCAGTCACAAGTGTTGTGGAATGGGATCAGACACACTGGGCTGGTCATGCAACAGTAGGCAGGATGCACTTTGTCATTTTATCTAGGCATAGCAGAGTTCTGGGTATGTGACTCTGGATATGTTCATGAGCATCATGTATCCCATAGGACACAAAGCGATAAAAACTTAAATCACATGCAGTGGCAGAGTGATGCAGTGTGAAGAACATGGAGCATGGGGCGAGAGGTCTGCGTTCAGACTTCACCCTATCACTGACCAGCCGGAGGACTCTGGGTGAGGGACACAGTTTCTCTGGGCGGGCCTGCCTGTTTTTGCATCTGTTACATGGCAGTTTTCATACTTACATTCTCTACCACACAAAGCACTTGTAGGAATGTCACAGGGAAAACACTTCAGTGAACCTTAAAGCTGTGTAGAAACATGAACGAGGACAGACGCATTTCTGTCTCCACCTCTGAATTAGGAGATGATGCTCCAAAGTTCTGACCTCACTTGTTATCACCCACCTATGTAGGTGACTCCTGACATTTCCCGCAGCAAAAAGCCTTAAAACTGCAGGAGAGCAGTGGTTAAACGGGTCACCTCTATGAAATCTGACTCCTAGCTCCTGCCTGAGTCCCACTCTGAACATGACTACTGAAGACCAAGGCTTCATCCCTCCCAGAAGACAGTCACCAGGCCTACAGAACTGTCAGAGCCCCAGAAGCATCAGCCATGAAGAATGTTGATGATCCCACATAACTGTCACTGAACTGAATACTCTGAAGACCAGGGGGAAAGTCTCTAAAATCTAAGCTTTTAGAGTCCCTGGCTGCCAGGCCATGCTCTGAGCCCCTCCTAATCTAGCAGGGATCCAGCCCTAAAAGATGTTGGGATGGGAAAAGGAGATCCTTTGAGAACATGGCCTGGGAAATAATTGAATCCTAGAATCATAGGGTTAGGAAGGCTCTCAGAGCTCAAATATGAGATCTGGGAGGGTCCTCAGAACATAGAATATTAGCTGGGAAAGACTTCAAAAGAAAGAATGTCTGGGAGAGATATAACAGCACAGAATGTCAGAACTGGGAGGGGCCTTGGAACACAAAATGACAGAGCTGGGAAGAGCCTTGGAAGACAGAATGGCAGAGCTGGGAGAGACCTTGGAACATAGAAAGTCAGAGCTGGGAGGGATCTTGGAACACAGAATGGCAGAGCTGGAAGAGACCTTGGAACACAGAAAATCAGAGTTGGGAGGAGACTTGGAACACAAAATGGCAGAGCTGGGAGGAGCCTTGGAACACAGAATGGCAGAGCTGGGAGAGACCTTGGAACATAGAAAGTCAGAGCTGCGAGGGACCTTAGAACATAGAATATCT
Organism: Petaurus breviceps papuanus; assembly: GCF_028583685.1. NCBI lineage: Eukaryota > Metazoa > Chordata > Mammalia > Diprotodontia > Petauridae > Petaurus > Petaurus breviceps. The sequence continues at coordinate 4,998,887 of NW_027187360.1, read as the reverse complement.
GAGGAAGAGAACATGGAAATTGGAATGTTGGATATAGAAAGTACCTTAGGGACCATCAAGTCTAACTGCCTTACTTTACAAAGAAGGAAACTGAACCCTAAGAAAGAAGAAATGGCTTTTCAAGGTTACTCAGAAAATGAGTGATAGGCAGAGACAAGACCAGAGTCCAGATCTTCTGACTTCCAAGTCCTCCAGGGACCAATCTTTGCGGTTCAAAGGCAATTCCTTCATGGGACAAATGCAACCCTCATATAGCCATGGGGGTTGCCTTTGCACTAACAAAAGAGGGTAGGAACCAGTCAGGTGGGGGCCTGAGAGCGCAAACAGGCTCAAGGCAGAATACTGCCCACAAGGACACTTCCCCGGGGCCGCAGCATGCTCAAGTCCTTTTGAGGCTTCCTAGATGTTTGTACAGTGAGCTGCCTGGAGCCAGAGGAGAGTTAAATATAGTATTTTCATCCCCACTGTACATCTTCCCGCAGAGGTGCCCGAGAGTGCCACCTTGTGGCTTGGTCTGCGATCCTCTGTGTAATAAGACCATCTCAGGGGAAGGGAGCTATCAAGATGGCCGCCTCAGGAAATACTTAGGGGGGTGTGAGAGAGAGAGAGAGAGAGAGAGAGAGAGAGAGAGAGAGAGAG